>NC_066551.1:2512500-2520000 GCF_024679095.1 Eriocheir sinensis | reverse complement strand
AGCTACACTAACTATCTAATCAAAGGTGGAAGATGAAGGACAGCCAAAGCATGGAAAAACTGTATGGAAATTATGTAGGAAAGAGGAAAGAACTACCATTACTGCTACCACTAACCGGCGATAAAAAGGAACAAGGACACCAGTATTCGAAAGAACTTAACGTTATTACGACAATGAGTAATATCTTGGCTGCTGGTTGGATTCAAAACACTTGTCTAATCTATTCTTGAAGGCCGTAACTGTTGTACTATCAACGACATCACAGGGTAGAGAGTTCCAAACATTAACGACTCGATTGAAGAAGAAGTGTTTGGCTTCGTGCGACGAGAATCTTTTACCACTTATCTTGATATTGTTATTTCTTCTTGTTCTATTTGATCGATCAATTGTAAAGTAATCTTCCGCATTAATATCACTGAATCCTTTACACATTTTAAACACTTCTGTTAGATCGCCTCGCATTCTTCGCTTTGATAGGCTGAATAAATTTACTTCTTTAAGCCTTTGTTCATGAGGAAGAAGAAGAAGAAGAAAAAGAAGAGAAGGAAGGGGAGAAGTAAGAGAAAGGAGAGGAAGATTAGAAGGAGGATAAGAAGGAATATGAAGAAGAAAAGGAAGGAAATAACCGGAGAAGAGAGAAAAGGAGGAAAAAGAAAAGGAAAAAGAAAAAAAGAAAAGAAGAAAAGGAGAATAGGAAAAACAAGAGAAAGAACAGAAAGAATAGGAGGGAGAAAAGAAGCAATAATTATAAAGAGGAAAAGGAAAAAAACATTCATGAAAAGATAATGAAAGGAAAACATAATAATAATAATAATAATAATAATAATAATAATAATAATAATAATAATAATAATAATAATAATAATAATAATAATAATGATAATAATAATAACATCACCTTCCCCGGCCACAGGTAAGCAAGTAATTAGCTTCGGCGTGACGAGGCGCGACAGGTAAGGGAAAGGTGAGCTTAATCACTACACGGTGGAGGAAGGACCGTCTTCTTCTACTTCTTATTCTTCTTCTTCTTCTTATTATTATTATTATTATTATTATTATTATTATATCTTCTAGGCTTTCATCTCTTCAATCATTTTCCTCCTCCTCCTCCTCCACTTCATCTTCGTTATCATCACCATCACCACCATCATCATCTTCGGTTGGAGCCGGATTAAAAGGGCAATTAAAACTTCGAGTGTGTGTGTGTGTGTGTGTGTGTGTGTGTGTGTGTGTGTGTGTGTTTAGCAGTACGAAAACTATCTATCCATATATATCTATCGTTGTGTGTGTGTGTGTGTGTGTGTGTGTGTGTTTAGCAGTACGAAAACTATCTATCCATATCTATCTATCGTTATGTGTGTGTGTGTGTGTGTGTGTGTGTGTGTGTGTGTGTGTGTGTGTGTGTGTGTGTTTCTTTCAAATGTCTAATTAAACGAGAATTATTTGAAAAGACGAAAAAGGCTTAGGATTATGATTACAAGGAGGAGGAGGAGGAGGAGGAGGAGGAGGAGGAGGAGGAGGAGGAAGGAAAAAAAGGAAAAAGAAAACATCATGCAAATTTCCTGCTCCGATGCTTTCATTATATTTTCTCGTCCAGGTAAATGTTGTCTTAAATTACTCTCTCTCTCTCCGCGGACAGTAAGAAAAAGAAAAAAAAAGCTAAATGGAGAAAACTTTTGATCATGTTTCACGCGACAGAACATTTTACTCTCATTAAGGTCGTGTGTGTGTGTGTGTGTGTGTGTGTGTGTGTGTGTGTGTGTGTGTGTGTGTGTGTGTGTGAGAGAGAGAGAGAGAGAGAGAGAGAGAGAGAGAGAGAGAGAGAGAGAGAGAGAGAGAGAGAGAGAGAGAGGGGGGGGATCCTTAACATATGCATTGGAAGAGAAATGAGAAGGAAGGATGGAAGGGAGGGAGGGAGGAAGGAAATGAGGGAGGAAATAAAGAAGGGAGGAGAGAAGGGGGAAAGGAAGAATGCGATAAATGGAAGAGAAAGATTTTTTTTTTTTTTTTTTTTTGGCTTTTGTTCAAATTTATTCCTTTTCCTATCTTTTGTTTCCTTCCCTTCATCTTCCTCATTCAAATTTCACTAATTCACAAAATAATCCTTCTTCCATATTTCAGTGTTTTCCTTTTATATCGGGGTTTTTTTTCCTTCTCTGTTCCTTTCCTTCTCCTTCTTTTCCTTCTCCTTTCCTTTCCTCTACTCCTTCTCCTCTTTCTCCTCCTACTCCTTCTCCTCTTTCTCCTCCTACTCCTTCTCCTCTTTCTCCTCCTACTCCTTCTCCTCTTTCTCCTCCTACTCCTCCTCTTTCTCCTCCTACTCCTTCTCCTCTTCCTCCTCCTTCCATTCCTACCGTTTCCATTCTCTTTGTGTATAACCTAACTTCACATATTTCCTCTTTCTCTCGCTCCAAATCCTCCTATTCCTCCTCCTCCTCCTCCTCCTCCTGTCAGCAGAGAACACTCATGAATATGAATATTCAAGCAAAGTGTAAACTTGGCCTCTGAGCCGTCATGTTTAGCATCCGGCGAGGAGAGGAGGAGAGAGAGAGAGAGAGAGAGAGAGAGAGAGAGAGAGAGAGAGAGAGAGAGAGAGAGAGAGAGAGAGAGAGAGAGAGAGAGAGAGAGAGAGAGAGAGAGAGAGAGAGATTAAAATAGAATATATTAGAGAGATACTGATAGATGAGAATGAAAATATGTGAAAAAAACACGAAAAAAAGAAAATAAAGAAATAAAGATGCATAAATATAAACATAAGAGAATGAATTGATAAAGATAAAAGGCGATAATGAGAATAAATTGTTGCTTTGAAAGAGAGAAAGTAAAATTAAGAGGAAGGAAAGAAAATGAAACAGAGAAACGTAAAGATACAAAAATAAAAACAGAATAGATTAAATAAAGGAGAAAAAAAAGAAAATCAGAGAGAGAGAGAGAGAGAGAGAGAGAGAGAGAGAGAGAGAGAGAGAGCATAAGGCGGCGGCAGGCAGGCAGCGTCCCAAGTTCTCCCAAGAGCCATATAAAGAAAATTATCGGTACTTAAGGCTGAAAGGAGTCCCTGATACACTTATGATATTTTCCCCTCCTCGTGTGTGTGTGTGTGTGTGTGGGTGTGGGTGTGGGTGGGTGGGGGTGTGGTGCTGGTGGTGGTAGTAGTAGTAGTAGTAGTAGTAGTAGTAGTAGTAGCAATAAACAGATATAGATAGACAGAGATAGATATAGATATTGGTAGATAGATAGATAGACACTGATAGTAAATAGATAGACAGAAATGCATAAAAAATAACTAGATAGAAAAATACGAATAAAAACAGACAGGACAAAAAAAAACAGACATTAAAAGACAGAGAAAAGAAACAAAGATAAAAAGATAATGAAATAAACAGAAAAAACAGACAGAAAAGCAGATAAAAGCACACAGAAAAAAAAAGAAATACAGAAAGACAGATAGACATAAAAAATTACACACACACACACACACACACACACACACACACACACACACACACACACACACACCACCACCACACACACACACCATCACAACCACACACCGACAACCACAACCCAAACAAACCCTCACCCAAGTCAGTCAGTCTCGCTACAACAAAACAATTAGCGGCAATATTCCAAGCCCGTCAGCAGCCCACCATTAGCGCTTCCCAATTAACAGGTGAAAGCGAATTTAATTACACCTGGCCATCAATTATCAGCCATCATTATAAGCCATCTGCGAGGCTCCAAAAAATGATGAATTGTAAGTTAGATAAACACGAATTAGAGAAATGTTTTACGGTATTTAGTTGAAGGTGATGGATGGGGTTAAGGAAGTTTAGTGGTAGTAGTGGTGGTGGTGGTGGTTGTTGTGGTGGTGGTAGTAGTAGTAGTAGTAGTAGTAGTAGTAGTAGTACGGGTAGTAGTAGAAGTAGAATTAGTAGTAGTAGTAGTAGTAAGAAGAAGAAGTAAAATAAAAAAGGAAGAAAAATAAAAAAGAAAAAAAGAAAAAGGGAAAAAATAAAAAGAATTAAGAAAAGAAAGAAAGAACTAAAGATAAAAAGATGAAGACAAAGAGGAAGAAAACAAGAATAACAAAAAGAAAAATAAGAAAACAAAAAAGAATGAAGAAAAAAAATACTGATACAAATGAAAAAAAATAACGATAAACAAAAGACCAGAAAAACAAAAAAACAAAACGATGGGCCAAAACAACAACAAAAAAGGAAAATACCAATACAACAAATAACAATAAAAACACCAAAACACAAAAACACACAAAAACAAGCGAGAATTAAAAAAAAAAAAACAGGGTCGCCCAAACGAGTTGCCCGCGAACAAACAAACACAAAATCCATTCTTGTCTATATTGCATTTGTCGACGCGAACACACACACACACACACACACACACACACACACACACACACACACACACACACACACACAGATACACATATTTGGTTGAATTTTTGAGAGAGAGAGAGAGAGAGAGAGAGAGAGAGAGAGAGAGAGAGAGAGAGAGAGAGAGAGAGAAATGAGAGAATGAGAGACCGAAAGAAAGAGAGAGAGAGAGAGAGAGAGAGAGAGAGAGAGAGAGAGAGAGAGAGAGAGAGAGAGAGAGAGAGACCGACCAGGACCGAAATGATTAAACAAAAAAAAAAAGAAAACTCGTATAATCTAACACTGAATCATTAATTTAATTCCTCGAAATTGAAATGGCTCAATCACATCCCGCTACTCTCTCTCTCTCTCTCTCTCTCTCTCTCTATGGTTTTTCTTATACATTCCCTTCCTTTTTCCGTCCGTTCTTTTTCCTTCACTGTTTTCCTCTTCCGTTTCCTCCACGTCCCCCTCCTCTCTCTCTCTCTCTCTCTCTCTCTCTCTCTCTCTCTCTCTCTCTCTCTCTCTCTCTCTCTCTCTCTCTCTCTCAAGGAGGAAATAAAAGGCTTCAAGATTTTCATAGCGACCTTTTCAGTGATGGATTTGGCGCTTCCCTCGATGCTGAAGGAGGGGAAAAAGAGGAGGAGGAGGAGGAGGAGGACGAGGAGGAGGAGGAGGAGGAGGAGGAGGAGAGATATAAAGAAATTGAGGAGGAAGTTTTCGAGATAGAGACGAAGAGGAAGAAAAAAAAGGAAATGAAAGTGACTGAAGAGAATTTAAGAGATAAAGAAACTTACCATTTCTCTTCTTCCTCTTCTTCTTCTTCTTCCTCCTCCTCCTCCTCCTCATACCTTTAACTGTCTGTGGATTTGTCATCTTACCTGAAAAAGAGAAAAAAATGCATGTAATTAGTGACCATTAAACACACACACACACACACACACACACACACACACACACACACACACACACACACACACACACACACACACACACACACACACACACACACACACACACAAAGCTTACCTCAACAATATTGCATAGGTCATATATCAATTCGAGTCCTCCTCCTCCTACTCCTCCTCCACCACCACCTCTTCTTCTTCCTCCTCCTCCTCCTCCTCCTCCTCTTCCTCCTCCTGTCCGACCGCTTTCCTTTATGTTGAAGGTTATATAACATGAATATTGGAGGCATATTTAGTTCTCTCTCTCTCTCTCTCTATTTTTGTGTGTGTGTGTGTGTGTGTGTGTGTGTGTGTGTGTGTGTGTGTGTGTTTATGAGCTAGTGTGACTGACTTTCATGTTATTCATATTTGGGTTATGTAATTTTTTTCTCTCTCTCTCATACCAAGAAGGAGTTTATTCTAATTATAATGACTTTTTGGAGGAAGAGGAGGAGGAGGAGGAGGAGGAGGAGGAGGATAGGAGGAAACGCGAGTGTGTGAAAGTTCGGTGGGCCCTTTAAAATCTCTCTCTCTCTCTCTCTCTCTCTCAATATATATTAATTAATGAAACAAAGATATAATAATTGAAGGGTCTATAGTGTCCTTCCTTCCTTCCTTCCTTCCTTCCTTCCTTCCTTCCTTCCTTCCCTCCCTTCCTTCCTTCCTTCCTTCCTTCTTTCTCTTTCTTATCCTTTTTTTTTATTCTTTCCTTCTTATTGCTTCTCTTTTTACTGTTTCATTATTGTTCTTTCTCCTCCTCTTTCTTCACCTATTTTCCTCCTCTTCCTTTCCTTGCACCTTCTTCTTCTTTCTTCCTTCTTCCTCTTTCTCATTCCTAAATTCCTTCCATTCCTTTGTTTCTCATTTTTACTGTATTTTTTATTGTTATTCCTCCTCCTCTTTATCCTTCTCTTCTTTTTCTTCCTCTTCATCCTCCTTTTCCTTACACCCTCTTCATCTTTCTCCCTTCCTCCTCTTTCTCATCCCTATATTTCCTCCTTTCCTTCATTCTTCCCAATCTTTCTTTCTCTCCCTCTCATCTTCTAGTCTATATTTCCTTCTCCTCTGCTTCTCTTTCCTTCATTTAGTCCTCCTCCTCTTCTTCCTATTTTTATTTTTCTCTCTTCTCTCATCTCTATATTTCCTCTCTTCCTCTCTCTCTTACTCCCTATCTTTCCCTTCATTCTTTCTTTCCTACTTTCTTTCTCTGTTTCCTTATCTCTTTTCTACCCTTCCTCCTTCATTGCTTCCCTCCTCCTCCTCCTCCTCCTCCTCCTCTATTTGGTGGAGGTGATGGGCAATGGTGGAGATGATGATTATAAGAGGAGGAGATGCCGTGGAGGTAAGAGCGCCGGCTAAGTGGTCATAAAAGGTGGAGGAGGTGGAGGAGGTGGAGATGAGGGGATGGAGTTGAACGGCCATCACCACCACCACCACCACTACAACCATCACCACTATCTCGATTATCACCACCACTTACACTACGTTCACCACCATCATCATCACCACCATCATCACCACTATCAAAACCATCATCACCAATTTAAGTTTTCCTTCATTCCTATTTTTTCTTTTTTTTCCTTGTCCTGTTTTTCAATCCTTAATTTTGACCCATTCATGATTTTCCTTATTTTTTCCTTTTTTGTCTTCTTTTCTCCCTACTTTTCTACTTTCCTTATTTTTTTCCTTTCTCTTTTTTCCTTCTTACTTTCTCTTTTCCTCTTTTCCTACCGTAATTTTCCTCCCACCTTTGCTTTATCTCTCTCTTTATCTCTCTTTATCTGTATTTCTCCTCCTCATCATCATCATCATTATCTTCCCTCTTTCTCTCCTCCTTCACCACCTCCTCCTCCTCCTCCTCTTCTTCTCTCTCTTCACTTATCTCCCCTTCACCTCCTCCTTATCTCTCCTCTTCTTACCTCTTTCTCTCCTCCTCTTCTTCTTTCTCTCCACTTCCTTCTCCTCCTTCTTCATTCCTGTTCCTTCCAATACCTATTTTGCCTTCTCCTCCTCCTCCCCCTCCTCCTCCTCCTCCTCCTCTATTCATCATGGCGCCTCCTCCTCTTCCTTTCATCTCTAAAATCCCTCGATTATCCACTTGTTTGGAGGCAATTCTTCCTCCTTCACGCGTCCCGGAGGAGGAGGAAGAGGAGGAGGAAAGAAAGAGATAAAGAAGAAAA
>NC_066551.1:2500000-2510000 GCF_024679095.1 Eriocheir sinensis | reverse complement strand
AAGGGAAAGTGATGACCAGGAAAGTGAAAGGAAAGAGAGAAAGTGAAAGGGAATGGCAGGAAATGAAAACCAGAAAAGGAAGAGCAGAAAAAGACAAGAAAAACAGACGACACGAGGAAAAGATGTAAAATAAGGAAAGAAAAGGGAAGGAAAATAAGGGAATGGAAGGAAATGAAAACAAGAAAAGGAAGGGGCAGAAAAATACAAGGAAAACATATAGACGAGACGAGGAAAAGATTTAAAGTAAGGAAAGAAAAGGGAAGGAAAATAGGAATGACAGATTAAGAGAACGAGAAGAGGGGATAAAAAACGGAGGAAAAAATGAATTACACGAAAAAGAAAGGAAGCAAAAAGTAAGAAAGGGAATGAAAAGGAAGAAGAATAAAGGAAGAATAAGTAGGTCATGGAGGAAAAAGGGAAAGGGAGGAGAAGGAATGAAAAGGAAAGGAAGAAAATGAAGAGGAAGAAGAAAATGGAAGACAGAAAGAAGAAAATGAGACAACTGAGAAAGATATTAGAGGAAAAATTAAGTAAGAGAGAGAGAGAGAGAGAGAGAGAGAGAGAGAGAGAGAGAGAGAGAGAGAGAGAGAGAGAGAGAGTGGGCCCATAAAAATCTTTCCTCATGCATCTCAAATGAAAGCGAAAACGTAAACAAAAGATCAAACAGAAAACGACTCTTAAGCTGTGTGTGTGTGTGTGTGTGTGTGTGTGTGTGTGTGTGTGTGTGTGTGTGTATATATATCAGTTCCATCACTCATAAAAAACAACCATCTTCCTTCATCTTCTTCTTCTTCTTCCTCCTCCTCCTCCTCCTCCTCCTTACTCTCTATCTTTCCTCCCTTCCTTCTTCCTCTCCTTCATTTGTGTTTATATTTTCCTCTCTTCCTTCCTTCAACTTCACCTTCCTCCTCCTCTTCCTTGTATTTCCTCTTCCATATTAACATAGTGATTGCCCCAAGATCCCTCCTCCAACTCCTCCTCCTCCTCTTCTTCCTTCTCCTCCTCCTCCTCCTCCTCCTCCTCCTCTTCCTCCTCCTCATTTGCATATACAAATTGAAGCGTCTGCCAGGATTCGATTTTATTTCCTTGTCTATTTCGTCCATTTCTTTCCCGGCCTTCTGGAGTTATGGAGAAGGAGGAGGAGGAGGAGGAGGAGGAGGAGGAGGAGGAGCGTGTTAAGAAGATGAAAGAAGCATAGATGGAGGAATGTAAAAGTTGAGAAAAGAGAAAGGAGGGAAGGAGGGAAGGAGGGACTGATGAAGGAAGGGAAGAGAAGGAAAGGAACGAAGGAAGAAGAGAAGGAAGTGATAAACGAAGGGAAGAATGGAGAAGAGAAGAAGAAAGAAAACACATATGAAGGAAGAAAAGGAGGGAGGGTAGAAGGGAGACATTATTAAGGGAGAAATTATTAAGGAAGGAATATAGCAGAGGAGAGAAAGATGAAGGGAGGAAAAAGGAAGAAATGGAGGAAGAGGACAATTAGAAGATAAAAAAAGAAAGAGGAAAAAAAGAAGGGAGGGAGGGAGGGAAAGATAAAGATAATGGATGAAAGGGAAAGGAGGAGGAAAAGGAGGAAAACAGGAGAAAGAAAGAATAGAAGGAAGGGAGGAAGGAGGGAAGAGAAGGAGGAAAGAAGGAAGGAAGGAAGAGAAGGAGGAAAGAAGGAAGGAAAGAAGAAAGAAAGAAGGAAAGAAGGAAGGAAGGAAGGAAGGAGGAATCTTATCTATTAACGTCCATTTGTCATTATTTTTCCTCCCTGCGTCTTATACACAAACAAACAGAAAAATAAACAAACAAATAATACACACACACACACACACACACACACACACACACACACACACACACACACACACACACACACACACACGTTTTCTGTTTCATTTTCACTCACGAGGTTTATTTTTTTTCCTTTTTTTCCTCTTTTTTTCTTTCTTTTTTTCCTTCCTCGGCACGTATTACTGTCACGCTGTTAAGGGTCTGGAAAAATTCTTATAATGAGGGAAAAAAACAAGGAAAAAAACAAGGACAGGACAAGGTGACATTTTCTTTATAATTACAAGGTGTTCTTTTCTTTCTTTCCTTTTTTTCTTTGTCCTTCTTTCCTTCTATCTTCTTCCTTTTCTTTCTTTCCATCTTTCTTTTTTTTTCTTTTTTTCCTTCTTTCTTCTTCCTTCTTCTTTCTTTTTACTTGTCCTTCTTTCCTTCTTCCTCCTTTTCTTATTTTCCTCTCTTTCCCTTTCTCTACTTCTTTCTACATTTTTCTACATTCCTTTACTTTTCTTCTTTATTCCTCTTTCTTCCATTCCTCCCTTTCTTTCCGTACTGCTTTCCTACATTTTCTATCTCCCTTCCTTTCCTCTATTTTCCCTATATATGTTTCCTCTCCTTTCCTCTTCCTCTCTTTCCTCCCTCCTCTTCTTTCTCCCTCTCCTCTTCGTAATCCTCTGTCCTCACCTCTTCATGCTCCTCTTCCTTCCTTCCTTACCTCTTGTCTTTCTCCCCTCCTCCTCTTCCTCCTCTTCTTCCTCCTCTTACCTACTTGTCCTGTCTCCTTCATTTACTGCTTGTCTCTCTTCCCTTTATCTTTCTACCCTTCCTCTTCACCTTCGTTTACTTTTACTTTCCTTTCTTTATCTACACTTCTTTCTTCTTTCTTACTCTCCTTCATTCATTTTCTTAATCTTCTCTTTTTTTACAATTTCATCTTCATCCCTTCCTTCATCAATTCTCTCTCATCATTTTCCTCCTTTTCTCCTTCTTCCCTTTCTTCTTTATTGCAACTATTTCCCTCCTTTACCTCACTTTTCTCTCCTCTACTCTCTTCCTCCCTTCCTTCCTCCATGCACCAT
This sequence comes from Eriocheir sinensis, assembly GCF_024679095.1. Classification (NCBI taxonomy): domain Eukaryota; kingdom Metazoa; phylum Arthropoda; class Malacostraca; order Decapoda; family Varunidae; genus Eriocheir; species Eriocheir sinensis. Next base: position 2,507,148 of record NC_066551.1, on the reverse strand, counting down.
CTTCTATATCTCTTCTTATTTTCCTCTTCTTCTCTCTCTTCTTCATTCCTTATTGCAGTTATTTTCCTCCTCGTCCTCAGTTCCTCTCTCCTTCCTACACTTTCTTCCTCAATACTTGTTTTCCTTCCTTCCTTCCTTCCTTCCTTCACGCAATTTTCCAGCTTTCCTTCTTCCTTCTTTAATTTCTTTCTTTACTTTTTTTCATGTCTTTCTTTCCTTCGTTCTTGTTTTCTTTCCTTTCCTTCCTGCTTTTCTTATTTTTCTTTCTCTTCCTTCCTTTCCTCCTCCCTCCTCTTCCTCTTTCACTTATTACTTCCTCCCTTCTTGCTTTCCTTCCTTCCTTCCTTCATGCAGCTCTTCTCTTCCTCCTCCTTCTCTCGATCCTTCCTCTTCCTTCTTCCACTTACCAATAGCCTTACTTCTCCTCCTCCTCCTCTTCCTCCAATCTCTTCCTCTCTTCTCGTTTTCCTTCCTTCCTTCCTTCCTTCCTCCATGCACCTCTTCTCTTCCTGTTCCCTGTTCCACTTGCCAATAACCCTCCTCCTCTTCCTCCTCCTCCTCCTCCTCCTCCTCCTCCTCCTCAACTTCCGTGACCCCTAACTCTCGCCTGCTCCGGAGTTTACCTTTGGCTGTTACCTGTCACAAGGGCGCAGGTGAGAAGGGTGAGAGTGAGAGTTACCTGAGGACGCGAGGATAAGGGTACGCAGGTGAGAGAGAGAGAGAGAGAGAGAGAGAGAGAGAGAGAGAGAGAGAGAGAGAGAGAGAGAGAGAGAGAGAGAGAGAGAGAGAGTATAGAAAGGTAGAGGTGGTAGAGAAAGTGAAAGGATAAAAAGGAAAGGAAAGGAAAGAGGAAGAGGGAAGTATAAGAGGAAAAGGTAAGGTAAGGCTGTAAGGGTAAGGTAAGGCAGGTAAGGTAATGAGGTAAGGTGAAGGAGGTAAGGTAAGGTAAGGACAGGTCAGGTAAGGTCAGGTAAGGTAAGGTAAGGTAAGGCGAGGTAAGGTAAGGTAAGGTTAGGTTAGGTTAGGTTAGGTAAGGTAAAGTCGATACATAGATACATAGATAAATATATAGACGGATTGATATAAATAGATAGATAGATAAATAGATAGATAGATAGAAAGTTGCATATATAATGGTAGATAATTTTTTTTTTTTTTTATTCTCCTTTTTTTCCAATATTCGAACATTTTCTCTCCTTCCATTTTCCTCCTTTCAATATTCTTTCTTCTTCTTCTTCTTCTTCTTCTCTCTCTCTCTCTCATCTGCCTTTCATCTTCTCTTCATCTCATCCTCACGCTTATTTCATCTCCATCCTCTCTCTCTCTCTCTCCTCCTCCTCCTCCTCCTCCCCTCTTGATACGGTAATTGCCTCTATTGTCCGGCCGAGGGGACACACAGGTGAGGGGAATCGAACCCTGTACCTGTGAACTTAAATTAAAGGACAAAGGTGTTTCGTCACGCCCCCGACGAGAGAGAGAGAGAGAGAGAGAGAGAGAGAGAGAGAGAGAGAGAGAGAGAGAGAGAGAGAGAGAGAGAGAGAGAGAGAGAGAGAGAGAGAGAGAGAGAGAGAGAGAGAGAGAGAGAGAGAGAGAGAGAGAGAGAGAGAGAGAGAGAGAGAGAGAGAGAGAGAGAGAGAGAGAGAGAGAGAGAGAGAGAGAGAGAGAGATGGGGTCCAGACAGATAATTAGAACGAGAAAAAAAAGAAAACAAAGGGCGAGAAAAAAAAATAGCGACGGAGGAAACAAAAATCAGAGAGAGAGAGAGAGAGAGAGAGAGAGAGAGAGAGAGAGAGAGAGAGAGAGAGAGAGAGAGAGAGAGAGAGAGAGAGAGAGAGAGAGAGAGAGAGAGAGAGAGAGAGAGAGAGAAAGCAGGGGAAATAATAATGAGTGAAAAAATGACGCGGAAGAAAATGAAGACAAAGGAAAACAAAGAAGACAAAGATACGAGAGGAGGAAAAAAAAAAAAGAATAATAAAGGAGAGAGAAAAAAAGGACAAAGGAATGTAAAGAAAAAAAAGATAAGCAGACAAAACCAAAAAAAAAAAAAAAAGAAATCACACAAAGAAACAAAGGAAGAAAAAGATGAAGGAAAAATATGACCCAAAAATGTTGATGAGAATGTGATAGGAGAGAGATGAAGAGGAGAGAAAAAATAGTGAAACTGGTGGAATGGAGGGAATGGAGAGGGAGGAAAGGAGAGCAAAATGGGGGAGGAGAGGAAAAGTTTATAAAGGAAAGAAGAAGAAAGAGGAAAAACGGGAAAGAAGAAAACAGAAAGGGGTTGAAAAGGGGAAAGGAGGTTAAGGAGAGGGAGGAAAAGAGGGGAAAAAGGGTTAAATAAGAAGAGGAGAAGGAGGAAACAGAGATAAGAAACGGAAGGGAGGAAAAGGAGAAAGGAAAGGGGAGGGAGAGAGGAAAAGGAGGAAGAAACAGTAGGAAAGGGCTGGGAAGGAAAGAAGAGGAGGGGAATAGAAGAGGTCAAAAGGAGGAAAAGAGGGAGAAGAGGAAGGAAACGGAGATAAGAAAAGGAAGGGAGGAAAAGGAGAGAGGAAGGATAGGGTAGTAAAATGGGAAGAGAGGAAAACAAGGAGGACACGGTAGGAAGGGGCAGGGAAAGAGAGAAGAGGAGGGGAAGAGAAGAGATCAAAAGGAGGGAGAGGAGAGGAAGGAAACGGAGATAAGAAAAGGAAGGGAAGAAAAGGAGAGAGGAAGGAAAGGGGAGTAAAATGGGAAGAGAGGAAAAGGAGGAGGAAACGGTAGTAAAGGGCTGGGAAAGAAAGAAGAGGAAGGGAATAGAAGAGGTCAAAAGGAGGAAAAGAGGAAGAGGAGAGGAAGGAAACGGAGATAAGAAAAGGAAGGGAGGAAAAGGAGAGAGGAAGGAAAGGGGAGTAAAATGGGAAGAGAGGAAAACAAGGAGGACACGGTAGGAAGGGGCAGGGAAAGAGAGAAGAGGAGGGGAAGAGAAGAGGTCAAAAGGAGGAAAAGAGGGAGAGGAGAGGAAGGAAACGGAGATAAGAAAAGGAAGGGAGGAAAAGGAGAGAGGAAGGAAAGGGGAGTAAAATGGGAAGAGAGGAAAGGAAGGAGGACACGGTAGGAAGGGGCAGGGAAGGAGAGGAGGGGAAGAGGTCAAAAGGAGGGAGAGGAGAGGAAGGAAACGCAGATAAGGAAAGGAAGGGAGGAAAAGGAGAGAGGAAGGAAAGGGGAGTAAAATGGGAAGAGAGGAAAAGAAGGAGGAAACGGTAGGAAGGGGCAGGGAAGGAGAGGAGAGGAAGAGAAGAGGTCAAAAGGAGGGAGAGGAGAGGAAGGAAACGGAGATAAGAAAAGGAAGGGAGGAAAAGGAAAGAGAAAGGAAAGGGTAGTAAAATGGGAAGAGAGGAAAAGAAGGAGGAAACGGTAGTAAAAGGGAATGGGAAGGAGAGGAGAGAAGAAGAGGAGTAAAGATGTAGAGAAAAGGTGAAAGTGCGTGGGGTGTGAGGTAAGGTGAAGAGGAAAGTTCTTCTCTGCTATTCTATTTTCTATTCTATTTTTCGTCCTTTTATAATTTCTGAATCATTTTTATTTCTATTATTTTTTCCCTCATTAACTTTTATTTATTTTTTTGGTCTTTTGTCAATCAGTTTTATCTTTTTTTAATTTTTTTGTCCTCGTTTATCTTTATTAGTTTGTCCCTTTTTACTATTATTATTATTTTTTCCATTATTTTCTTGTAGTTCTTTGCCTCTTCATTAACTTTTATAATATTTTCGCTCTCTATATTTTCAGTCCCATTTTACTTTTATCATCATTTTTTTGTTGCTTTTCACTTTTATTATCAGATTTCCTGTTCCTGTTTTTCCTGTTCCTCGTTTACTCTCACCATTGTCCTATTTCTATTATTATTATTATTATCGTTTCATTCTTTTCCTTTTTTTTATTTTTTGTAGTTGTTTGCCTCTTCATTATTATAACTGCCCTCATTAACTTTTTTTTTATTTTTTGTCTTCTCCATTTATCATTTTTTGTCCCTATTCTAGTTTTTCGTCCTCGTTTCTTCTTTATGAGTCTGTCCCATTTTTACTATTTTCTTTTTTTATACTTTTCCTTTATTTTCTTGTAGTTCTTTGCTCCTTCACTGTTCTCATTAACTTTTTCTTCGTTTTTGTCCCTCTTCTAATTTTTCGTCCTCGGGTATATTTTTCATTCTATTCCATTTTTTCTATTAGTTTATCTTTTTTTATATATTTTCCCTTATTTTTTGTAGTTCTTTGTCCCTTCATAACTATCACTGTCCTCATTAACTTTAACTATATTTCCGTTCTCTATATTTTCAGTCCCATTTTACTTCTTTTATCATCATCTTTTCTTTCATTTTTACTTTTATTATCATCTTTTTCGGACCATTCCTCGTCCTATCCTGTTCCTGGCGGCGAAAACACGAGGAAAACGCCACGATCACGCCTTTGAGATATAACCCGATCACGACTTCCAATCTGTTCCCTTGTTTTCACCGGCTGGAGAGAGAGAGAGAGAGAGAGAGAGAGAGAGAGAGAGAGAGAGAGAGAGAGAGAGAGAGAGAGAGAGAGAGAGAGAGAGAGAGAGATACACAGGCACCAAACAGTCATAAATACATAAACAAATACACACACACACACACACACACACACACACACACACACACACACACACACACACACATCATCATCATCATCATCATTCGTGCCGGCTCATCAGTGTTGCCAAAACAAAACAAAAAGAAAAAAAATAACACACCCACAGGGAAAATATTCTTCGCTTAAGATATTGCAAAAAAAAAAGATTCACCTGAGATTGATAAAGAGGAGGAGGAGGAGGAGGAGGAGGAGGAAGAGGAGGAGGAGGAGGAAATTTGATATCCTGAGAGAGAGAGAGAGAGAGAGGGAGAGACTATTCCTCGCTTTAAAATATTTATGAGTCAAAATGATTAATATACGAAGATACCTCTCTCTCTCTCTCTCTCTCTCTCTCTCTCTTAGGATATCAAATTTGCTTCCCTTCTCTTTTATCTTTATCCCGTTGTTTTCCTCCTCTTTCTTTCCTCTCTCTCTCTCTCTCTCTCTCTCTCTCTCAGTTCATACCCAATTTGCATGTCATCAACGGTAATAAGACGTGAGGTTAATTGAAGATGAAAGGGAAGAAGAAGAAGAAGAAGAAGAAGAAGAAGAAGAAGAAGAAGAAGAAGAAGAGGAGAAGAAGGGAAGAAGGAAGAGAAAAAAATGAAAATAACAAGATAATAAATAAGAAGTGACGTTAGTTAAGAGATGAAATGATGAAGGAAGAAGGAGAAACAGAGGAAGAGGAAGAGGAAGAAGAGGGGAAGAAAGAAAAGAAGAAAAAGAGGAAAAAAAGAAATATGACTAAAGAAAAGATCATAATAAGACAATGAAATATGAGGTTAGGTAGAGATGAAAAGGAAGAAGAAGGAAGAAGAAGAGGAGGAGGAGGAGGAGGAAGAGGTGAAGATGAACGAGAAGAAAATGAGGAAAAGTGAAAAATAAAATAAAAATAACTAAACACACACACACACACACACACACACACACACACACACACACCTCTTACCCCGTTCCCCTCCTCCTGTCTCCTTCCCTCCCATCCATACATCCTCCCTTCCTCCTCTCCCCCCCTCCCAACACACTTACCCTCCTCCTCCCCCTACCCCCATACACACATACATACTCATCCTTACTCCTACTTCCCCTCCCCCCCCCCCCACCCCCTCCCATTGACACACATAGATACTCTTTTTTTAATTTTGCTAGAATGTTGAAATTGAAAAAAAAATACATATATCACAAACCCATTACAAAGACACACGAATTGTATTGCCCTTTCAAATATATACAAAACAAATACAAATGCAAATTACTTTTTCTTTACATAAACTACAATAAATATAAATGATTGAAAATGTATGTGTGACCTGAGATTCTATAGAGACGAGGAATTACTAAAAAGAAAGCATAGAGAGAGAGAGAGAAGAAAGAAAATGAAACAAAGAAAATATAGAGAAGAAATTAAGAAAAAGGAGAGAAAGAAATCAAGAAGGAAATAAAGGAAAAAAATCAATGAGGAAAGAAAAATATAGAAAAGAGGGAAAGAAAAGGAAAGGAAAGAAAGGGGAGGGAGAATATACGAGAAAGAAGGAAAAGAAAAAGGGGGAAGAGAGAACGAAAGAGAGAAAAGAAGGAAATAGAGAAAGAAAAAGGGAATTAAAGAAAGCATAAATATCAAAGAAAGAGAAGAACAAGAAGAGACGAAAAAGAAAAAAAAGAAAAAAAAACATCTATAAATTCCCAAATCCTTGAGAATATACGAAAGAAAAACACGACAGAAAACAATAAGTGAAAAGAAAACAAAACAAAAACAATATCACTTCTATACACTCTGAAACCCTTGTGAATATTCGAAGCCTTTACGTGTGTGATCTGATCCTCTCTCTAAAGGGGAAAAAGAAGGGTTATAGAAATCCACTCCGTTCCAGGAATGTATTCTTAACGAGTTTATGAAGGACGCAGTGTTGTGTGGCGGGGAGAGAGAGAGAGAGAGAGAGAGAGAGAGAGAGAGAGAGAGAGAGAGAGAGAGAGAGAGAGAGAGAGAGAGAGAGAGAGAGAGAGAGAGAGAGAGAGAGAGAGAGAGAGAGAGAGAGAGAGAATGATGGAGAGTGGTCAACAAAGGACAGAATGAATGAAAGAGAAAAAAAGGAATAAAGAAGAAATAAAAGGAACGAATGAAGAATAAGGCAAATAAATGAAGGAAGGAAGGAATATGAGATTTAAATATAGACAAAAAAAAACATAAAAACAAAGAGAAAGAAAGACAGACAGACAGGAAGAAAGACAAGACAGAGAAGAAGGAATAAACAGGAAGATAAAAAACACGAAAAGAAAAAAAATAAGAAAACAATGGGAGATAAACAAAGAGAAAGAAAATAATAAAATAAATAGAATAAATAAATAGAAAAGGAAAAAAACATTGAGTGGGTATTTGTATTGTTATTATTATCTCCTTCTCCTCCTCCTCCTCCTCCTCCTCCTCCTCTCCTCCTCCTCCTCCTCCTCCCTAATCTTCCACTAATCACCTTCTTCCTCAGGTAATAAGTATTTTACCTCACCTGTCACCTTTTTGCTCTC
>NC_066551.1:2482500-2495000 GCF_024679095.1 Eriocheir sinensis | reverse complement strand
CGGCTAAAAGAAATAAACGAAGCGAATAAGAGAAAGAAATGAAAAAAAAATTGGACCAAGTTGAGGAGAAAACAAGAATTGGGAGAAGAGAAGAAGAAAGAGGAAGGAGGAGGAGGAGGAGGAGGAGGAGGAGGAGGAGGAAGAGAGAATGATGATAATGGTATTGAATTTGTCTCTCATAATTCATTGTCTGAGAAGAAGGGAAAAAAAAAAGAAAAAAAAGAACAAGTAAAAAGTGACCATAAAAATAATAATAATAATAATAATAATAATAATAATAATAATAATAATAATAATGAAAAAAGAGAATGAGAGGAAATAAAAAAAACTAAAAAAAAGGTCCCATTAAAAAAATAGGAAAAATCTTATAGAATGGAAAGAAAAAAGAAAATGAAAACAAAGGAAAGAGAGAAAAGGAAATAAAAGAAGAATAAGGAGAGAGAGAGAGAGAGAGAGAGAGAGAGAGAGAGAGAGAGAGAGAGAGAGAGAGAGAGAGAGAGAGAGAGAGAGAGAGAGAGAGAGAGAGAGAGAGAGAAAGGAAGAAAGAATGAATGAATAAATGAAATGAATGGAAGGAAAGAGACACAGAGAGAGAGAGAGAGAGAGAGAGAGAGAGAGAGAGAGAGAGAGAGAGAGAGAGAGAGAGAGAGAGAGAGAGAGAGAGAGAGAGAGAGAGAGAGAGAGACACTTTATTGAACCAAAAAACGGACATACCTCAAAAGAATTCTTCAAGTAAAGGAACCTCGACTAAAGGAACGACTGAAGAATAGAAAAAAATAAAAAGGAAAAAAAAGAAGAAAAAAAAATATCCCTGGTGAATTCCAACACTGAAATATGGGCCAAGAAAAGGAGGAGGAGGAGGAGGAGGAGGAGGAGGAGGAGGGAGGAAGAAATGTTAAAAATGGAAGAAGGAAGAGGAGGAGGAGGAGGAGGAGGAGGAAAGGACAAGATGATTTAGAAGGGAAGAACAGAAAAAAAGAGGGAGAGGATGGAAAATGAGAACGAGGAAGAGAAAATGAAAGAAAGGAAGAGAAAAGGAAAGGAGGAAAGGAGGAAAAAGAGGAATGAGAAGGAAGGACGGGAGGAATATAATGAGAAGAGAAATTAAAAGAGGAAAAGGAAGAGAAGAAAATGGAATAAGAAACAGGAAAAAGAGGAAGAAAAAACAGAAAAAGAAGAGCAAAAAGAAAAAGAAAAAGAATGGGAGGAGGAGGAGGAAGTCAAAAATAACGAGAAGAGGAGGAGGAGGAGGAGGAGAAGGAGGAAGAGTTGAAGGAGAAGGAAGAGAAAGAAATAGAAAAAGAAGACGAGGAAGAAAACAGAAAAAAACAAGAAGAACAAGACGTAAAGGAAGATAAAGGAAGGAGAAGAAAGAACAGGGATAAGAAGAAAGGAGGATAAAGAAAGGAAAACAAGGGAGAAAGAGAAGAAAGAAAGGAAGACAAAGAAGAAAAAGATGGAGAGACAGAGGAAGACATGGAGGAACAAGAGGAGGACGATGAAGAAAATCAACAAGGAAAACAAGAATGCAAAGAAAACAAAGAAGAAAACGATAACAAAGAAAAAGAAATAGAGGAAGAAGAGAAAGAGTAAGAGGAGGAGGAGGAGAAGAGATGAAGACACAGAGCGGAAAGAAGAAAAGGAGGATATGGAAAAACAGGAGGAGGAGGAGGAAGAAAATCAACAAGGAAAACAAGAACGCAAAGAAAACAAAGTAGACAAATATAACAAAGAAAAAGAAGAGGAAGAAAAAGAAATAGAGAAGGAGGAGGAGGAGATGAAGACACAGAGAGGAAAGCAGAAAAGGAGGATATGGAAAAACAGGTACAGGACGAGGAAGAAAATGAACAAAGAAAATTAAAAAGAAGAAAAAGAGGGGGAAGACAAAGGGAAGAAAGGAAAAACAGAAAACAAGATAACAAAAGAGGAAAAAGAGGAGATAAAGAGAAAGAGGAAGAAGAGAAAGACCACGGGAAGAAAGAACGAATAGAAGACAGGATAACAAAAGAAGAGATAACGAAAGAGGAGATAATAAAGAGGAGAAAGAGGAAGAGGAAGAGGAGATAAAGAGGAGGGAGATGAGAGAGATGGAACCCCAGCATCTTTAAACCTTTACTCAAGAGGAAATCTGAGTCTTTGTCACCCAATGGCGGACGATGAGCGCTATTCAAAGTGTGTGTGTGTGTGTGTGTGTGTGTGTGTGTGTGTGTGTGTGTGTGTGTGTGTGTGTGTGTGTGTATCATCAATATATCTACATATTTATCTACTAATACAATTACTTAATTTATCTATCGACCTATGTATGTATCTATGTATGTATATATGTGTGTATGTATGTGCATATCTATCTATATCTATCTATCTGTCTTTCTATCTATCTATCTATTCTGAGAGAGAGAGAGAGAGAGAGAGAGAGAGAGAGAGAGAGAGAGAGAGAGAGAGAGAGAAAGCCTGGGAGCGGTGTAACATTTTAAAGGTGGCAAAAATCAGATGTTGAGAGGAGGAGGAGGAGGAGGAGGAGGAGGAGGAACAAGAAGAGAAAGAAAGGTGAAAAGGATTGGGGGGGATTTGAGAAGGGAAGGGAGAAGGGAAGAAAGTGAAGAGGAGGAAGAAGAGGAGGAGGAGGAGGGGGAGGTGGAGGAGGAGGAGAGACTTGAGGGGATGAAAGCTTGTGGAGAAGGGAGATAAGTGGAGGAGAATAGGAAGAAAGTGGAAGAAAGTGGAGGGAAAAGGGGAGGGAGGGGGAGTAGGAAGAGAGGAAGAGAAGGAGAGAGGAGGAAAGAGGAGAAAGAAGCAGAAAAAAAGAAAAAGAAAACAGAAAAAGAGGAAATGATGATAAATAGCAGGAGCAAAAGAAAGGAAAAGGAGGTCAGAAAAAATAGTGAAAGGAGGAGGAGGAGGAGGAGGAGGAAGAGGAAGGAGGGAAAAAAAGGGAAATAATAGGACCCATAAAAGGAAGGAAAAAAAGGACCATGAAGCTATTAAGAGGAGGCACAATGGTCCTCCTCCTCCTCCTCCTCCTCTTCCTCCTCCTCTTCCTCTTCCTCCTCTTCCTCCTCGTCCTTCAGTTACTCTTCCTTCTTGTCTAAAACTATTTCCTTACACTCTTCCCTCCTCCTCCTCCTCCTCTTCCTCCTCCTCTTCCTCCTCCTCCTCCTCCTCCTCCTCCAGTTACTCTTCCTTCTTGTCTAAAACTATTTCCTTACACTCTTCTCTTCTCTCCTCCTCCTCCTCCTCCTCCTCCTCCTCTTCCTCCTCCTCCTCCTCCTCCTATTCTTCCTCCTCCGCCTCGTCCTTCAGTTACTCTTCCTTCTTGTCTAAAACTATTTCCTTACACTCTTCTCTCCTCCTCCTCCTCCTCCTCCTCTTCCTCCTCCTCCTCCTCCTCTTCCTCCTCCTCTTCCTCCTCCTCCTCGTCGTTCTTCAGTTACTCTTCCTTCTTGTCTAAAACTATTTCCTTACACTCTTCTCTCCTCCTCCTCCTCCTTCCTCCTCCTTTCCCTCTACTTTTTCTAACCTCCTTTTCCTTTCTTTCCTCCTGTTATTTATCATTTCCTTTTTTTTGTTTTCTTTTTTTCTTTTTCTTCTGCTTCTTCCTCCTCTTCTGTCTACTTTCACTCCTTCCTTCTTTTTTTCCCTCTCTCTATTCCCCTCTTCCAACCCATCAACCCATTTTCCTTCCTTCTCTCTCCCCTCTTTTCAATGTCTCCTCTCTCCCTTCTCCCTCTTTCCCTTTTAAGCCCCTTCCCTCTATCACTCCCCTTCTCCTTTCCATCAATTAAACTCTCTTATTTTTTTTATCTACACGTCTTTACTATTTCCTCTTTCCCATCACTTTCCTCTCCCATCACTCCCCAATCAAACCCTCCTTTTCCCCTTTTTCCTCTCTTCTCTCTCTTCCCCCGCCAATCTCTCTCATTGCCTCTTCCTTCCCTTTCTCTCCTCCTTCTCTTGCCAGTCATGTAGTTAGTGCCAGAACGATATATTGGGCGATGTTATAAAACTTTCACTTCTCACATCAGTTAGTTCTAAAGGTCAAAGAAGGGGGCAGTCGGGTTCTAATGAGCGTTTCTTTAGGTTCACGGTAGAAAGAAAGGGTCAGACTATACCATCAGGGTCATAAAACTACTCCTGGAAATGCCCACAACTCCTACGAAAGCCTTGTCAAATATGTGTTCTTCTTCTTCCCCTTCCCTCCCTTCCCCTACAATAGCTCTCCCCTCTGCTCTATCTTCTCTCCCTCTCCACCACCTCTTCCCCTCTCTCCTCCTCCTCCTCCTCCTCACCCATCGTCGGACACTGGGTAATTAGGTCCCTGGTGCAAGACTCTCTAAATGGCAACGGAATTGACTCTCCTCTTCAGGCCGTGCGCGAAGTGGTACTGCAAATATAGTCTTCTTATCGGAGGAGGAAGAGGAGGAGGAGGAGGAGGAGGAGGAGGAGGAGGAGGAACACAGATACAGACATGAAGAAAAGGATAAATAAAATAACTAAGCAAAAGGAAAAGAACATAAATAAATAACGAATAGGAGGAGGAGGAGGAGGAGGAGAAGAAGGAGGAGGAGGATGGATGGATGGAGAGAGAATAGAAAGTCAGAACACAGATACAGACACGAAAAAGACAAGATGATAAACAATACAAAGACATAAAGAAAAACAACAACAAAAAAGATAAAGAACAGGAAGAGGAGGAAGAAGCGGAGGAGGATTATAAAGAAGATAAAGATAAACAAATAAAAGAAAGACAAAGAATAAGAAAACAAAGGGGAAGAAAACAAAGATAAGAAAAATAACACATAAGAAAAGAAGGAAAGAGGAAGAGAAAATAAACAAATAAGAAAAAGATTGAAGGAAAAAATAAGAAAAGATAAAAAGACACAGAGAGAGAGAGAGAGAGCGAGAGAGAGAGAGAGAGAGAGAGAGAGAGAGAGAGAGAGAGAGAGAGAGAGAGAGACGAGAAAGAGAGAATGAGTCTCAACTTAGGTAGGAGAGAGAGAGAGAGAGAGAGAGAAAAACGAAATGGTAAAAACAGGAAGAGAGAGAGGAGAGAGAGAGAGAGAGAGAGAGAGAGAGAGTGAGAGAGATCTTAAGACAATGAATCAATACACACACGAAAATTACACACACACACACACACACACACACACACACACACACACACACTTCCGGTTTATGAACTCATGACTTCCGGTTATTCAGAAACTCTCTCTCTCTCTCTCTCTCTCTCTCTCTCTCATTACCAACACCTACTCCATTTTCTCTTCTTTCCCTTCTTCCTTTTATTCACATTTATTTCATCTTCATTTAATTTCACCTTTATTTCCTTTTCCTCTTTCTCTCCTCTCCATTTCCTCTTCTTTTCATCAACCTCCTTTATTCCTTATCCTCTCCTCTCTTCTCTTTTCACATCTTTTAATCTTCTTTCATCTCCTATCATCTTCTCCTCATCTCTTTAACTTTTCTTCTTTTTTATGACCATTTTTTTTTCTATACATATTTTTCAATCTTTCTCTCATCTCCTTTTTTTATCCTCCATTCATTTCTCTCATCATTCTCTTTCTCTTCTCTCTCTTCTGTACGAGGCTATTCATTCCCCTCCATCTCTATCTCTTCCTTTCTCTCTTCTCTCTTCTTTAACAGCATATCTCCTCCTCCCTCTCTTTATCACCTCTCCTCTTTCATACCTTTATTAATCCCAGATGTAGAACCTTCCATTATTATCCTCTCAATCCTTTCCTGTATCTTCCATCATCCCTTCTTTATCTATCTATATCTATCTTTATCTATATCTTTCCCCTCCTACGTAATCCTCAAGTAATTAATGTATTGAAGGGTGAAATAATAATAGTAATAGTAATAGTAGTAGTGGTAGTAGTAGTAGTAGTAGTAGTAGTAGTAGTAGTAGTAGTAGTAGTAGTAGTAGTAGGAGGAGGAGGAGGAGGAGGAGAAGGAGGAGGAGGAGGAAAAGGAAAAAAGAGGAACAGGAGGAAAAAAGAGGAAGAGGAGGGGGAAAGAGGAGGAAAAAGAGGAAGAAGAGCTGGAAAAAGAGGAAAAGGAGGAGGTGAGAGGAAAAGGAGGAAAAAAAGGGAGAGGAGGAAAAAAAGGAAGAGCTGGAAAAGAGGAAGGAGGAGGAAAAGGAGGAAAAAGAGGAAGAGGAACTGGAAAAAGAGGAAGAGGAGGAAGAAAAAGAGGAAGAGGAGCTGGAAAAAGGGGAAGAGGAGGAGGAAAAAGAGAAGAAGCAGGAGGAAAGAGGAAGAGAAGGAAAAAGAGGAAGAGGAGGAGGAAACAGAGAAAGAGGAGGAGAAAAGAGGAAGAGAAGGAGAAAAAAGAGGAAGAGGAGGAAGAGGAAAATGATGGTAGTTGACTTGCAAGGATTTCTCTCTCTCTCTCTCTCTCTCTCTCTCTCTCTCTCTCTCTCTCTCTCTCTCTCTCTCTCTCTCATCCCGATTCACTAATGCTCCCAGCCTCTTAAAGCCCCCCTACCCCCCCCCCATCCGCCCCCTCCTTTTCCTTTACATCTGGAGGGAAAAAAAATGGAGGAAATATTTAGTGGAGGAAACTTTACATTCCCACCCTTGTCTGCGGCCTGCCACGCCCTATTATGGAGGAAGATGGAGGAGGAAGAGGAGGAGGAGGAGGAGGAGATGAAAGAAAGTCAAGGGGAACATGGTTGTCAAGGAGAGTGTAGGAAGAGGAGAAGGAGGAGGAGGAGGAGGAAGAGAAGGACGAAGAGGAGGAGGAGGTGGAAGAAGAGGAGTAAATGAAGAGGAAGAGAAGGAGGAAGAGGAAGAGAAGGTCGCAGAGGAGGGGGTGAAGAAAGAGGAGAATGAAGAGATAAAGAGGAAGAAGAGCGAGAAGTGGAGAAAGACGCAGAGGAGAAGAAAGAGGAATAGGAAAAAGAGGGAGAGGAGGAAAAGAGGAAGAGATGAAAAGAGGTAGAGGAGGAAAAAGAGGAAGAGAAGGAGGGAATAGGAAGGATAATGAAAAAGGTAGAAAGGAAGAAGAGGAGAAAGTGGAAGAAAAAGAGGAGAAAAAATGAAAAGGAGAAAGAGATGACGAGGAGGAGAAGGGAGTGAAGAGAAAATAAAAATAAGAATAATAAAAATGAAGAAAAGAAAACGAAAAAGTTAACACACACACACACACACACACACACAGAACAGATGGACACACACACACACACATACACACAAAATATGAATTATTCTCCATCTAACTCGTCAAAACATTAATTAATAAAGTTAGCGAACGCCGAGGAGACAGACATATATGTAATTGGAGGAGGAGGAGGAGGAGGAGGAGGGGGAGGAAGGAAGGATGTCGGTGAGAAGTGGAGGAGCGGTGGACGAGGAGACGGAGGAGGGAAAAATCTAGGAGGGTGGGAGGAAGGGAGAGGGAGAGAGGAGAGGCGAGGAAAGGGAGGGATAACAAGAACCGGCAAAGAAGGGAGGTAGGGAGACAAAGGGAGGGGGAGAGAGGGGAGCAAAGGCGAAGAGGAGGAGGATTGATTCACCCACGCGTTAAATACCTGTTGCCTGACTTGGTACGCTTAGGTTTAGTATGGTAACTTGTAGACTGGTAAATCACATATCTTCAAATTTAGTTAATCACGAAGGTACTCACGGAATACCTTGATTTAAAGAGCCAAGAAGCATGTAATTAGTACCTGTTGGCTGGTTCATAACGTTTCAATATAGCTTCTTAATTAGTCAGGTAAGATATGTTAGCAGGTTCAGTTAATTAGGTTTACCAAGTCACATACGAAGGCTAACATCACACCTTGATTTAAAGAGCGGAATTAAATACCTGGTGATTGTCTTAATGAAGTTACGTATATCTTGTCTAGGAGGGAAATAGGCAGGCATTGGTTTAGTAATAGGGTGGTGGGGGAATGGTATAGACTCAGCAATCACATAGGGAGTGCAGGGACGATAGCTTGTTTTAAGAGTAGACTGGATAGCTACTTGGACGAGGATGACAGAGGGGTAGTGGGGGGGAATCTGGAGTTGCCCTGTATAGACCATTAGGCCTCTTGCAGTCTCCCTATGTTATTATGTTCTTATGTTGTCATAGTATATACGTTAGTTTGGCCAGGTGTTCTCAGGTTAATTAGCCAGTGATGGTCTAGACTGCACTCATTAAATATTAACAGCGATAGGCCGATCATACCAGCATTATCGTAACTTATGAATGGAAGATTAAAGAATATTATGATTTGATGTTAAGTAGGCAATCATGTATCATAATCAAATAGAATGAACGCAAGTAATTACAAGATTGTCTGAAGTCACCAGCGGGTCACCTCACAGAGCCCACGAGCCCCACCTCCCTCCTCGCACCCCTCGCCTCTCCCTCCCTCCCTCCTTGCCTCCCCCACGTAACCCTCGACTCCCTCCTCTCTACCCGCCTCCATCCCTCTCTCTCCACCCGCCTCACTCCTTCCCTGTCCACCAACTATTTCTCCCTCCCTTCCACTCACACTACCTACACCTTGTACCCACTAATACCAAAGCAAATACCCAAGCAGTGTGTTCGGTTAAAGTTAAAGAATCTATGGTCCTAAGGCGTGGGGGGAGAAGGAGAGAGGGAGGAAATAAGAAAGCAAGGGAGAGTACGAAAGGGGGAAGGAGCAAGGGAGGACAAAGGAAAGCAAGGGACAGCATGGAGGGAGGAAGAAGCAAGGGAGGGCAAAAGGAAAGCAAGGGAGGGTGGGGAGGGGCAAGGTAGGGCGAGGGAGTGCAAGGAGGGGGAGAGGGGCAAGGTAGGGGGCGGGAGGGCAAAGGAAAGCAAGGGAGGGGAAACAGAAAGCAAGGGGAGGGGCAAGGTATGGGGAGGGAGGGCACAAGGAAATCAAGAGAGGAGGGCATGAAGGGAGGAAAAAGCAAGGGAAGGCAAAAGAAAGCAAGGGAGGGGACACAGAAGGCAAGGGAGGGCACGGAGGGTAGGAGGGGCATGGTAGGGAGAGGGTGGTACGGTGAGACACGAGGGAAGCAAGAGGAAGCACATGAATCGCCGGAACTCACGCATCACTCCCCGCCACCGGTTCCCTCAGCCTCAATAATCGTAACCACTGTTCCTTCCTCACACGCAACACTCACTCACCTTCATCCTAGTGACGGGGCGCCCTTCACTCTCCTGGCCGCGACACGACACACACGCAGACACACGCGCACCGCCTCAAGACACGCCTTATCCCCGGGCTGACACGCGCCGCTCTGAGTGAGGACCCGCAAGCCATGACGTCACAGCTAGCGTCACTGATACATCATTGCTTTATCCCCGTGACGCTTGACCATCAGCTGTGTCGGGGTGGGGTAACATGACACGCCATTCTCTAGAGTTGTTGGTCAGTGGCTGTGAGGCATTGAACGTACGAACATGAGAGATTTAAGGAGTCTGTTTGGAAAGTCTTCATACAAAATCGTTTTCATCCCATTTCAAGTGAGCGATGGTCCAGTTTCCATCATTGCCTTCCGACACTTGACAACCTAAGGCAACTCTCACCCTAGGAGGACCATTTTTATTGCACTGAACGTAAGAACATGAGAGATTTAAGTAGTCTGTCTGGGAAGCCTTCATACAAAATCGTCTTCTAGCCCATTTCAAGTGAGCGATGATCCAGTTTATATCATTCCCTCTCTAACACCTGGCAACCTAAGGCAACTCTCACCCTAGAAGGACCCTTTTTTTTGCATTGAACGTAAGAACTTGAGAGATTTAAGGAGTCTGTCTGGGAAGCCTTCATACAAAATCGTCTTCTAGCCCATTTCAAGTGAGCGATGATCCAGTTTCCATCATTCCTTCTCTGACACTTGACAACCTAAGGCAACTCTCACCCTAGGAGGACCATTTTTCTTGCATTGAACGTAAGAACATGAGAGATTTAAGTAGTCTGTCTGGGAAGCCTTCATACAAAATCGTCCTCAAGCCCATTTCAAGTGAGCGATGGTCCAGTTTCCATCATTCCCTCTCTGACACCTGGCAACCTAAGGCAACTCTCACCCTAGAAGGACCATTTTTTTTGCATTGAACGTAAGAACATGAGAGATTTAAGGAGTCTGTCTGGGAAGCCTTCATACAAAATCGTTTTCATCCCATTTCTCAAGCAAACGATAATCCAGTTTCCATCAACCTTTCTGACACCTGGCAACCCAAGGCAACTCTCGCCCTTATGGAATATGGATGTACGAGGACCATATTCTTGAACGTTTCGGCACACAAGCACACGCATCTGACTAGGCTTTCGAAGTTGTGGGCCTTTGCTACGAAAGTCTTATCAAATGTGGGTGTGTGAGCCTCGGAATGTTAGGGTATTGGCCTCATGCGGGAACATCACTCACCCCATCATTCCTCCCTCGCCGGCCCGGCTGTTGACGCCCTCGCTGCCACATCACAGGCTGACCCACAACGTACGAGCTGCCTTGCATAACAGGAGATGCCTATTACAGAGCTACCGGCCTCTTGCAGACTCCTCTTTCATTTCCCCGTCTATAACCTCTCTGCTAGCTTCTGTGGTGACTCGAGGGAAGGCAAGGAGGAGGAGGAGGAGGAGATGTAGAAAGAGGAGGAAGGGAGAGCTAACCATCCTCATTTTTAATTCAGAGGTAGCTCGGAGAGAGAGAGAGAGAGAGAGAGAGAGAGAGAGAGAGAGAGAGAGAGAGAGCAAAGCTATAAATATCTGCAAATCACCACCAAGAGACTAGCGGGAGACACGCTCTCTCTCTCTCTCTCTCTCTCTCTCTCCAGAAACACGACTCTAACACGGAAACAAAGCATTTTCTTTACTTGTTCCATACGTGACTGGAGCCTGTTGCTTGCTGCCCCCCCCCCCCCTTCCCCTCCCCTCCCCCCTTCACCTGGCGCCCGCCGAAGTTACCTGGCCAAGCTCTTCCTTAATGACCACTTAAGCCACGCTCGCTACCTGCGCCGTTAATTGATTTCCGTTAATTGTGCAGGTGTTTCTTAAAAGGGACCAATTCATACACACCTGTTTGTTTCCCTCACTCCCTTGCCCTCGTTTTCCCTTTTTTTATTTCCTTCCTTCCCTTCCTTCTTTTCTTTCCTTTCCTGAGTTATATCTTCTGCTTCGTTTTCCCTTTTTTTATTGCCTTCCTTTCCTTCCTTCTTTTCTTTCCTTTCCTTAGTCATATCTTCTGTTGTCTCTGCTTCGTTAATTCTTTTCTTTTCCTTCTTTCTCAATGTTTGTTTTCACACTGATTCCTTATTTTCATTTCCTCGTCTCATCCTTCTTCAACTTTTTCTCCTTTACATTTTTTTCCTGCCTTCATTTCTCCCAGTTTTCTTTCCTTTGCTTTCATTCTTCTTCTTTCCTTTAATTATTTACCATTATTTTTATTTATAGTTTTATTTCCTTCCTTTCCCGAGTTATCTTCTTCATGGTTTCATTCAATTCTGCTATTTCATTTTACTCTTTCCTTCCTTCCCAATCACTTGTCTTCCTATTCATTGCCTCTTATTTAAATTTCCCTTTACTAATCTACTTCTTTACATTAATACTCCCCATCTTCACTCCTACAATCCTCCCTCTACATCGCTCTTTATATGAATGAATCTCCCACTTACTTTCCTCTTCATTTCCTCCTTCACTTCCTCACAAATCAATGTTACTTTTGCCTCTCTTTTTTTCCACTTTCTTTTTCATTTACTTTAACAGAAATACATTAGGTGTCTGCGAGAGGTCCGAAGGCTTATACAAGATAACTCCGGTCAGCCTAATCCCCCCCCCCCCCCTACCCTCACTATCCATGAATTTATCTAATCTTTTCTTTAATGTATCTCTCGTATTGGCACTTAGAACATGAGTGCCAAGCTTGTTCCCCTAGTTTTGTTATTTCTTTCTTTCTTTCTCTCTTTCATTCTTTGTCTTTCTTTTCTTCTCATTCATCCCCCCTTTCTCGTTCCAGTCTCCACCTTTTCCTTTATCTCGTTCTTTTCATTACTTTTATCTTCATTTCTTTCTTCTTTCCTTCTCTTCCCATCTCTCTCACCTATTACCAGATTCCTTTCTTTCTCTAATTCATTCTTTTTTTCTCCTTTCCTTTCCTTTTTTCATTCCTTTTACTTTTCTTTGTCATATTTCTTCTCAATCTCCATTTTTTTCCCTTTCGTGTGTGTGTGTGTGTGTGTGTGTTGAACGTGTCTATGAACTTGACCTACAAACGGAGGAATGACCCAGTCTCTCTCTCTCTCTCTCTCTCTCTCTCTCTCTCTCTCTCTCTCGCTAGGAAGATGCTTAACCTCTCTACTGCTTGAACGCGGAGTAGGAGGAGGAGGAGGAGGAGAAGGAAGAAGAGGAAGAGGAGGAGGAGGAGAAGGAAGAAGAAGAAGAGGAAGAGGAGGAGGAGAAAGGGCCCTCGGGAAGCTTCAAGGAGTATCGATCGGAGAGAGAGAGAGAGAGAGAGAGAGAGAGAGGAATGTGTGAGCTGTCCACCCACTCTGATGCAGCGACTGATAGAGTGGAGGAGGAGGAGGAGGAGGAG
>NC_066551.1:2475000-2480000 GCF_024679095.1 Eriocheir sinensis | reverse complement strand
TCTCTGCCCCCCTCTTCCTTTTTCTCTCCCTTCTCCCAATTCTTTTCTCTTTTTAAACTCCTGACTTTTGTTTCTGAGAGTATTAATATATTTTTCTTTTTTGTGTATATGTGCTTCGTTCTGCCAGTAAAATGCCTCCAGTGATATACATAAAAAAAATCTATTGTAAGCTAATACGTGTATGAGACCTGACCATACCAACCTACATACCTGCCTGGGCCGATGTAAAGATTGAATATAAGAGAGATTAGGCGTTGATAAGATAAGCGGTCATGATTATAGAGATAGAGATGGGGGTGAAAAAAATTTGAGATAGGCTGATAACGTGGTTTCATTCATGCTATTAAACTGTTCCTATTAATTTTTATTTTTGTTTTTTTTCTTTATTCCTTCTTCGTATTGTTTTGTTTTTTTCATGTTAACGTTGCTTTCACTTAATTTTTCTTCTCTTCTTCTTCCTCCTTTTTTCTCTATTTTTGTTGTTTATTTCTTCTTCTTCACTTTTTTTGTATTTGTTTTGCTTCCCTTTCATTCCCTTTCTTCGTACGTAACCTTATTATTTTTTTTCCTTCTCTCTATCATCATTATTTTCTTTCCTTCTTCCTCCTCTTCTTCCTCCTCCTATTCCCGTTTCTTTCCTTCCATCTCTCACTTCCCTCTCCGTCCTGAAACTGATCCCTCTCTTTTTCTCTCTTTTCTCTCTCTACTTCCTCCTTTATCTCATTCTCCTGTTCTTTCTCTTCTCTATTTCATTCTCCTCTTTTCTTTCCTCCTCCTCTATTCTACATGACACTATCCTTTTCTTCATCTTCTCTCCTTAATTCTCCTTTTTTCTCTCCTCCTTCTCCTCCATTACTTTATCCTCCTTCCCTTTCTCTTCTCTATCTCTTTCTCCTCCTCTTACTCCTCCTTCTCAATTTCTTCCACCTTCCCTCCATCTCCTCCACTTTTTTTCTCTCCCCTCACGCATTCCTTTCCTCTTATTCACATTCCTCCTCCCCTCCAAGTTTTTTCTTCCTCATTTCTATGTATTCCTCCTCCTCCTCCTCCTCCTCCTCCTCCAATTTACCTTAAGAAGAACATCTCTCTGCTCCCTCACGATCTTCCTTTCCTCCCTCCCTTTCCTCCTTTCCTCCCTTTTTTACCTCCCTCCCTCTCTCTTCCATATAAATATTAATAATTCTCGTTTTTTTTCGTTTTTTTAGGATTTTGCTTGTTTGATATTCCTCTCTCTCTCTCTCTCTCTCTCTCTCTCTCTCTCTCTCTCTCTCTGAGTGGTCTGATAGTTGAGTGAGTACGTGTGTTTATCTTGTGTGTGTGTGTGTGTGTGTGTGTGTGTGTGTGTGTAAAACATTGCGCTCCCTTTTACCATCATTGCGCTCTCTCTCTCTCTCTCTCTCTCTCTCTCTCTCTCTCTCTCTCTCTAATAACTGTCCGCTACGCCCAAGAAACTGCCACATTCAAAGGTACATAACAATCACGGAGACGTAGTAGTAGTAATAGTAGTAGTAATAGTAGTAGCAGTAGTGGTAGTGGTGGTGGTGGTGGTGGTAGTGGTGGTGATGGTGGTCTGGGAACTATATTTGGTCTGTACTGTTTGTCGACGTTTTATCCACGGTGTGTGTGTGTGTGTGTGTGTGTGTGTGTGTGTGTTTACTTGCATTTCTCTTCTCTCTTTCCCTTCCTTCCCTCCTCTTATTCTCCTACTTCCCTCTTCCCTCCTTTATTTACGTTTCCTGTTTCCTGTTTCCTCTCTCTCTCTCTCTCTCTCTCTCTCTCTCTCTCTCTCTCTTCTAGCCTCCTCAACCCTCCTCCGTGATACATATACAGGATTAGATGCTCTGATAGGCGGTCAGTAGGCTATTCAATCCCTTATAGGAGGATTGGCCGCTCTCTCTCTCTCTCTCTCTCTCTCTCTCTCTCTCTCTCTCTCTCTCTCTCTCTCTCTCTCTCTCACACAGGTCTCTTCATATGCAAATCGAAAGTCAGTCTCTCTCTCTCTCTCTCTCTCTCTCAATGCGGTAAAAACAGGGAAAATTAAAAACAAGGAATAAAATCGTAATAATAATGAGAAGAAGAAGAAGAAGAAGAAGAAGAACGACAACAACAACAACACCAACACCAACAACAACAACAACAACAACAACAATAAAAATAATAATAATAAACAAGTAAAAAAAAACAACTCCCAATTTAAAAACAAAAAAAAATAAAAATCTACTCTCGTCGTCATAAAACATTTTACCGATTTTTTCTCTTTTCTCATTTTTATTTTTTTCTCCCTTTGAATAAAAAAAAATAAAAGAAAATGGACGACTGAGGCGACTTTAATAATTGGCTCAGATATCAAAGTCACTTCTTTTACGAGAGGGAGGGAGAAGGAGAGGGAGGGAGAGGCAGGGAGAAGGGAGGGAGGGAGGGAGAGGGTGAGTAGGAAAGGAGGGAGAGAAAGAGGGGAGGTAAGAGAGGAAGGGAGGGAGGGCAAGGAGGAGGAGGAGGAGGAAGAAGAGGGGGATGAGGAGGAGGGAGAGGAGAGGAAGACGGAGGGGATGGAAGAGGAAGAGGAGGAAGAGTTTGAGAAAGAAATATAAGGTGAGCGGATTGGAGGAGGAGGAGGAGGAAGAGGAGGAGGAGGAGGAGGAGGAGGAGGAGAAATGTTGAAAGTTGGCAAAGGGTTAAGGGAGGAAATAGCGAGGAATAAAGGAGAGAACGTGGGGTGAAGAAGAAGAAGAAGAAGAAGAAGAAGAAGAAGAAGGAGGAGGAGAAGAAGATTAACAGAAGTAATAATATATAAGACTATGATAAGGAGGAACACTATCGATATCTAGGAAAGGAAGGGAAGGGAAGGGAAGGGAAGGGAACGAAAGGGAAGGGAAGGGACAGAGAAAGGGAAGGGAAGGGAAGGGAAGGGAAGGGAACGAAAGGGAAGGGAAGGGAAAGAGAAAGAAAGGAGAGAATATGAAAGGAAAGATACAAAACCAATGGAAAAATAATAGGAAGGGAAGGGAAGGGAAAGGAAGGGAAGGGAAAGAAGGGAAGGGAAAGGAAGGGAAATAAACGGAATGGAAAGGCAAGTAAGACAGATGAAGGAAGATGCAAAGAAAGAAAGGGAAGAGAAAGAGTGGAAGAAAAGAGAAGACAATAGAAGAAAAGGGAATATATGTGAAGTACAGAGAAAAAATAAAAGATAATTAAAAAAAAACGAAAAAAAACTAAGAAAAACGAAGAGAAGGGAAGTGAAGGAAATGAGAGAGAGAGAGAGAGAGAGTAAGAAAAAGAAAGGTCCGTGCGCCAGGACTGTCCTTTCCGGCACTCCAGGCCCGGACTTAATGGCCCATCCCCCGCCCGGGACACTCAACTGATGGGCTAATAATACATGATAATGGCGCTGATATGGTGGTGGTGGAGGTTATGGTGGTAGTTATGGTAGTGGTGGTTTTAGTGGTGGTGGTGGTGGTGGTTATGGTGGTGGTGGCTTAGGGGATGATGATGGTGGTGGTGGTAGTGATGGTGGTGGTAGTAGTAGTAGTAGTAGTAGTAGTAGTAGTAGTAGTAGTAGTAGTAGTAGTAGTAGTAGTAGTAGTAGTAGTAATAGTAGTGCTTGTAAGGGTAATAATTAAGAGGAAGGAAGAGCTAAACTTTCTCCTCCTCCTCCTCCTCCTCCTCTTCCTTCTCCTCTATCATTTTTTCCTTTCCCCTTTCTTCCCTTCCTCTCTTAATAGCTTTCTCCTCGTTTTT
Organism: Eriocheir sinensis; assembly: GCF_024679095.1. NCBI lineage: Eukaryota > Metazoa > Arthropoda > Malacostraca > Decapoda > Varunidae > Eriocheir > Eriocheir sinensis. The sequence continues at coordinate 2,476,262 of NC_066551.1, read as the reverse complement.
TTTTCCTCCCTTTCCTATTTTTCCTTCGTTTCCTTTATTAGCTTTCTTGCCTCCTGCTCTTACCATCCACGTTAGGTTAAAGGTAGTAGTAGTAGTAGTAGTAGTAGTAGTAGTAGTAGTAGTAGTAGTAGTAGTAGTAGTAGTAATAGTAGTAGTAGTAGTAGTAATAAAATGTTGAATGATTTTTGCACATATTTTTTGTTCTCTCTCTCTCTCTCTCTCTCTCTCTCTCTCTCTCTCTCTCTCTCTCTCTCTCTCTCTCTCTCTCTCTCTCTCTCTCTCTCTCTCTCTCTCTCTCTCTCTCTCTCTCTCTCTCTCTCTCTCTCCTCCTCTCTCTCTTCTCTTCTCTCTCTTCTTCTTTTCTTCCTCCTCCTCTCTCTCCTCTCTCCTCCTCTTCCTGCTTCTCTCCCCCTCTTACTTCTCTTCTTTTCTTCTCCTCCTCTTCCTCTTCCTCCTACATCAAGTTCTTTTTTTCCTCCTTTTATTTCTTCTTGTTTACGTATCATTATTATTATTATCATTATTGCAATTATCATTAACTCATTTCTTCCTCTTCTTCCTCCTCTTCTTCTTCCTCCTCCTTGTTTTAACAGGGGGAAAGAATCTTCTGTTTAACTTCATTACACTCCTCCACATTTTTACTCTTCCTCCTCCTCCTCCTCCTCCTCCTCCTCTTCCTCATTCGCTCGTAAAGAAAAGAATCCCTTGTTAAGAAAAGTAGCGGGTAAACCATTGACACTATCTCCTCCTCCTCCTCCTCCTCCTCCTCCTCCTCCTCCTCCTCCTCGTCCTCATCCTCCACCTCCTTTTTCCTTCCTTCCTTCTATCATTTCATTCTAACCTCACCCATTAACCTCTCTCTCTCTCTCTCTCTCTCTCTCTCTAACACGAACAAGCATGTCTTATCCCTAGAGACGAGTGGTTTTCCTCCCCTTCGCCCACCTCTCTCTCTCTCTCTCTCTCTCTCTCTCTCTCTCCTCCTACGCATCCTCTTCCCTCTTCCTCTCATTCTTACTAATCCCACATTTTTTTATCCTTCAATCTCCTCCTCCTCCTCCTCTTCTTGCTCTTCCTCCTCCTCCTCCTCTTCTTCCTCTTCTTCTCTCCTCCCCAGCTCCCCCGAGGATCAGGACAGCCCACTAAGCAGCCCCAAGGGGAGGAAGATTCCCCTGGGTGACCTCAGCATCCTCTTCTTCCTCCTCCTCCTCTTCCTCCTCCTCTTCCTCCTCCGAGACATTAGAGGGTTCAAGGAAAAAACGTGA
>NC_066551.1:2462500-2472500 GCF_024679095.1 Eriocheir sinensis | reverse complement strand
TAAGATAAGATTAGAGAACAAAGAAAGACAGACAGACAGACAGACAGACATTGCAAAAAAACACCCCAAAATCAACCAGAAAACGCAACCTTTATCAAACTCTACCATGAAATCAGATGAGTAAAAATTTTGGTATATGTCAGGAAAAGCGTAGAGATAAGAAAACAAAATCGCCGCTAACTGTCTAACTAATCCTATGCCATTCTTCAAAGGCATACATAATTATCAAGATCACAGGTCTGAGAGAACTTTTGAATATTTAGAACACAGGGAACTTTAGAGCAGCGTTCAGGTCAGAAAACTATCGCTGGAAAGGCTCACAGCATCCACGAAAGCCTTGGTGGATGTGTGTGCGTGGGTGAGAAAAGGTTTAAAAGTGTGACCCTATGTGTTTTCGCGTCAAACTATCACCAGGATCAGAAAACTATCGATGGAAAGGCTCACAGCATCCACGAAAGCCTTGGTGGATGTGTGTGTGTGGGTGAGGAGGTTTAAGAGTATGACCGTATGTGTTTTCGCGTCAAACTATCACCAGGGTCAGAAAACTATCGCTGGAAAGGCTCATAGCATCCACGAAAGCCTTGGTGAATGTGTGTGCGTGGGTGAGAAAAGTATGGCCCTATCTGTTTTCGTGTTCATGGTGCAGAAGACGTGTCGAACTATTACTAGACTCATCACACTACCTATGGGAAAGCTAACGCAACCTCCACCCAAATATTTGCAAAGGTGGGGTCAAGCATTACCCCCGAAATGTTTGTGGATATGGAAATTGCTACAAACTAACACATTACAAACATTTTATACCGATATTTTTTTCTCGTACAATATAACCATCTTGATCGCTCCCACCAATAGCAAAAGCGATGTTAATAATGTTTGTGAGTGTCTTAGAAGCTATTTGATCCCCTTTCGCTTGAGTTTGGGGACAGAACACTTGGTTGGGTTAAGTAATAGGATCTGAACGTCTATGTAAATCTCTCTCTCTCTCTCTCTCTCTCTCTCTCTCTCTCTCTCTCTCTCTCTCTCTCTCTCTCTCAACCACGAGTCGCCAGCGTGCTCTAAATACATTTCCATTGCAATCCAGTCCTCTTCTTCCTCCTCCTCCTCCTCCTACTCCTCCTCCTCCTCCCTTACCACCACTGCCAAATCCACTCACTTTCATTTACCCTCCTCCTCCTCTTCCTCTTCCTCATCTCCTCCACCTCCTCTTTCTCCTCCTCCACTACCAGCATCACCACGCGCTTTCATTTCATTCCACCACCAACACCAATACTTCCACCTCCTCCTCCACCTCCTCCACCTCCAACACACCTGCTCCCTAATTGGTTCAGGTCATCAGGTATTTGAGGCAATTACGGCAAGGTGTGGGAGGCGGCGGTGTTTCAGCCACTGAAGAATAATTGGATGAACAAAAATTACGAGGATGGAGACTAAGAATAGGCGAGGGTGAGGGAGAAGGAGGAGGAGGAGGAGGAGGAGGAGGAGGAGGGAGTCTGGGTAAGTGAGAGAACCAATGAATGACTTAAAAAAAAAAAGACAAAGTGCAAAGGTAAAAATACCACACGTGTTGGAGAGGAAGAGGAGGAGGAGGAGGAGGAGGAGGAATGACAGGAAGGAAGGAAGGAAGAGATGCAGGAGAGGAGGAAATAAAGAAAAGAGGAAGAAGAGGTAAAAGAGGAGGAAGGAAGGAAGAAGGAAGAGTATGAAGAGCAAGAGAAATAAAAGGGAGAATATGGAAGAGAATGAAGGAGGAAAAAAAAGAAAGGAGGAAGAAGAGGATGAGAAAAAAAGGAGGAAGGAAGACTTTGAAGATAAGTAGAAATAGAAGGGAAAATGTGGAAAAGAATGAAGAGAGGACAAGGAAAAGAAAAGATTGGAGGAAAAGAGGAAACGAGGAAACAGAAGATGGAGGAAAAAGAGAAAAAGAGGAAAATAATGGAGGAAGAGGAGCACGAGAAAGAGGATGGAGAAAAATGAGAGGAGGAGGAAAAGAAAAAAAGGAGGATGAGGAGAACGAGGAAAAAAGGAAGAGAAAGAACAAAAAAAAAATCAAATCAAGTAAAAGGTAAAGAAAACGTGAAAATGTGAAGCGATGGAAAGAAAACGAAGCAAATAATAAATAAATAAATAAATAAATAAAAATAATTAAAAAAAATATACATGAATAGGAAACACGAGACATGAAGCAGTGTAACATAACCTTCACACACACACACACACACACACACACACACACACACACACACACACACACACACACACACACACACACACACACCTGTCCATCCACCTCGTTACCTGCGCTCACCTGTTCCACCACTGATCCACCTGCCTGTGTTCCCGTCAATCACAGCTCGTCTTCCTTCCTCCTCCTCCTCCTCCTCCTCTTCCACCTTCCTGCTCTCTATCCTCCCCTAACTTCCCTTCCTTTATCCTTCCATCTTGTCTTCCCTCTTCTCTTCTCTTGTCTCTCTCTCTCTCTCTCTCTCTCTCTCTCTCTCTCTCTCTCTCTCTCTCTCTCTCTCTCTCTCTCTCTCTCTCTCTCTCTCTCTCTCTCTTCCTCCTCTCTCTCACTCCCCTCGATCGTTTAGTCCTTTCTCCCTCCCTCCCTCCTTCCTTCCTTCCTTCCTTCCTTCCTTCCTTCAATCCTTCGTCCCTATTTCCTACTCTCTCTTGTCTCCTCCTTCATTTCATTTTTTCTTCTTTCCTTTCTTCTATTCCTCCCTATCTTCTCCCTACCACCCGTTCCCTTCCTTCTTTTTTTTTTCTCTCCCCCCTCTTCCTCCTCCTATTCGTTCTCCTCCATTTGGTCTCCCTTGTTTCCTTCCTTCCTTCCTCCTCCATTTCCTCCTACACCGATCGGCATATATCAATTCTCTCTCTCTCTCTCTCTCTCTCTCTCTCTCTCTCTCTCTCTCGTAACAGAAATAGTAGTAGTAGTAGTAGTAGTAGTAGTAGTAGTAGCAATACAACAAAAAATAAAAGAAAAATTGAACTAGATAATTCTGATGCAAAACAAGAAATATTGAGAGAGAAAATGAAAGGAGAGAAAGTTGATGAAAAAGAAATCCAGGAAAAAAAAATTTAAAAGAGTAAGAGAAGGGAAATATAAATAGAATAAAAATAAACAACAAAGAAATAGAAATAATAAAGAAAAAATAAATAATAACTACAGAAATAAAAGAAGGAAGGCAAAAAATAACAGAACAGCAATAAAAGTGAAAAAAAATAGTAAAAAAAAAACAAGGAAAAAAAATAAAAGTAGCGAAATCAAAAGAAAAAAATAACATTACCAAAAAAAAAAGAGTAGAAAATAAATAACTACAGAAATAAAATGTAAAAAATAACGAAAAATACAAAAAATGAAAAAAAAAAATAATAATGGAGACATAAGAAAATGGGACGCGACGCGGCATTATCATTTTGCAGCGGAGACCAAACTTTTGTGGCGCGAAGGAAAAACACCCGCAATCTCTCTCTCTCTCTCTCTCTCTCTCTCTCTCTCTCTCTCTCTCTCTCTCTCTCTCTCTCTCTCTCTCTCTGAAGTTGATGATAGTTTTACTGTGTTCTCGTTTTTCAATTTCTTTATTTTCTTCTTTCTTTCTTTCTTTCTTTATAATTATTTCTCAACATTATTTTATTTCTGTCATTTTTATTCTTTCCTTTCCTCTCCTCGACCTCCTCCTCCTCCTCCTTCTTCTTCTTCTTCTCTCTTCCTCTTATCTCTTTGAAACTACGTGATTTTTTTACAATTCTCTCTCTCTCTCTCTCTCTCTCTCTCTCTCTCTCTCTCACACACACACACACTTTCACTAAGCCTAAGCACAGTGGAATTTTCGTTGTCTATTTTTATTCAGTTTGTTTTATACATTTTCTTTCCATTTAATACAATATTATTTTCAAGCGTACATCGTTGCGAATTCAGTGCATGTATGTATGTATTTATGTATGTATGTATGTATGAAGGTATGTATGTATGTGTGTGAGTGAGATTTCCATGCGTGTTTTGAAAAGCTTGAAATGTGTGTGTGTGTGTGTGTGTGTGTGTGTGTGTGTGTGTGTGTGTGTGTTATAGTTAGAAGTACACACTGTCTAGAGTCTACACGTTATAGTACACACACACACACACACACACACACACACACACACACACACACACACACACACGAAGCCAACAGCGTCATAAGGGCGACTTGAGGGTTTTCACTTGACTATGCATTCCTCTCTCTCTCTCTCTCTCTCTCTCTCTCTCTCTCTCTCTGTGTGTGTGTGTAAGGAAAAAACGAGAGAATGAAGGTTAAAATAATAAAACAGAAAAAGCAAATAATGGGAAAAAGAAGCAAAAAGAGGAGTTGGGAAGGAGGAAAAAAATGAAGGAAAAAACAACACAAGGAATGGGAGGATAATGAAAAGACATGACAGGAAATGAAGAAAGAAGAAGAAAATTAAAAAAAAAGATAAATGAGAAAAGACGGAGGAGGAAGAGAAGGAGTAAAGAGAGAGAGAAAGAGTTGAGTGATAAATGAAGGAGGAAGGAGGAAGAAATAAATAAAAATGAGGGAAGTGAACCAGAGAGAGAGAGAGAGGCGAAATATGAGACGGAGGTGATATTTGTGACTTCTAGGAAACGAAATATGTGAGAGAGAGAGAGAGAGAGAGAGATAATAAGGAGTCACTTTGAGCTGACGATTACGTGACCATGAATTAATGATGTCTCTCTCTCTCTCTCTCTCTCTCTCTCTCTCTCTCTCTCTCTCTCTCTCTCTCTCTCTCTCTCTTCTGTAAGCCGATTAACTTCTTCACTTCCCCTTCCTGTCGCGCTTTCGTTTTGATCTCGTCGAATATTTAAATCAACTACTTTCCTGTGTAATGATGATGATGATGATGATGATGATGATGATAATGATGATGATGGTGGACTTAAGTTCCCTCTAACCTTCATGGTTATTTTTTTCTCTTATTTATACACGTATTTTCTCTCTCTCTCTCTCTCTCTCTCTCTCTCTCTCTCTCTCTCTCTCTCTCTCTCTCTCTCTCTCTCTCTCTCTGATTCTCTTTCTCTTTTATCTCATTTTCTCTCTCTCTATCTCTATCTATCTATCTCCTCCGTCACTTTATGTTCATTTTAATCCATTTTCCTTTTTTCCTAATTTCTGTTTTTCTTTTTCTTTCTTTGTACTTTCTATCTTTCCTCCATTTCCTTTCCTTTATTCATATCTTTTACCTTCTCACACTAATCATCACCTTACCTTTCTTTTCCTGTTACTTCCCTTCCATTCCCTCCCTTCCTATAACTTGGTTCTAACTTGCCTACCTATCTTAACTTTATCCCTCTGTACCTGTGTCTTACCTGGAGTTAATTAATCAGCACCCTCTTCCACCTTTCCGACTTAATCTTTCTTTCACTTAAACAGCCGTCTCCTTGCCTTCCTTCCCTTCTCCTCTCTTCCTTTATTTTTCCTCCTTTTCAAACTTCCATTTCTATAATATTCACCCACCTTCCTCCTCTCCTTCCTTCCTTCCCCTCTCTGTCCTTCTAATCTACAGCTTCCTTCCCTTCTCGTCTCTTCCTTTCTTTCTTCTTTCTCCTTTTCAAACTTGCATTTCTATAACACTCACCCACCTTCCTCCTCTCCTTCCTTCCTTCCCTTCTCTGTTCTTTGTCTCTCTGCCCTTTTAATCTCCAGTTTCCGTTCACTTATAAACACGAAGTTACCTGGTCAATTAATCATGCACTTTTTATCTCTCTCCAAACTCAATCTTGCTATCATTTATATAACATTCACCCACCTTCCTCCTCTCCTTCCTTCCTTCCCTTCCCTGTTCTTTGTTTCTCTGTCCTTTTAATCTAGTTTCCGTTCACTTATAGACACGAAGTTACCTGAAATCAATTAATCATGCACTTTTTCTCCTTCTCCAAACTCTATCTTGGTATCATTTCATCATTCCATCCTACCTTCTCTTTATTTCTCCGTTTCTCCTTTCCTTCCTTCCCTCCTCCTCCCTTTATGCTTTCCTTACCTTCCTTCATTTCCTTTCCTTCTTTCCCTTCCCTCTTCTTTATCTATCTGTCTCTCTCTTCTTACCTACAGTTTCCCTTTGCGTATATACCTTTAACTTTACCTGGAATCAATTAATCTAACCCTTTTTTCTCTTTCCAAACTCAATCTCTCTATCATTTACATTTCTACCCAACTTCCCTCCTATCCTTCCTTCCTTCTTTCCTTCTATTAATTCCTTCCTTTGTTGCCCCCTTCCCTTCTTTTTTTTTCCTTCCTTCATTCCTTCCTCCTTCCTGCTTTCAATCTGTTAATTCCTTCCTCTTTTGCTACCTTCCCTTCTTCCCTCATTCCATTCCATTCCCTGTTCCTTATTTCTCATTTTTTCCTTTCTTCCTTCCTGCTTTCAATCTCTTAATTCCTTCCTCCCTTGCTCCCTTCCTTTCTTCGCTCACTCCCTTTCCTTCCCTGTTCCTTATCCATCTGTCTCTCCTTCTTACCCACAGTTTCCATTTCCTTATATACCTTTACCATTACCTGAAGTCACTTAATTTAACCTCTTATTTCTCTTCCAAAACTCAATATTTCTATCATTTACATTTCAACCCAACTCCCTGTCATTCCTTACCTTCCCTCCTTTATCCGTCCCATCCCATAATTTGTATTCTTCCATTACTTTCCTCATTCATTTCCTTCCTTCTTGCCTTCCTTCCCTTCTCATAATCTGTCTTTCTCTTCTCTCTCCTTCCAGCACACACTACACCTTCCCTAACCTGGCTAACGCTTATTCTCGGTCAATTAATCACCTACTTCCCCTTGCTCTCTCTCTCTCATCTCGCTCTCGCTCTCTCTCTCTCTCTCTCTCTCTCTCTCTCTCTCTCTCACCTGACCTTTCCCTCAAGCCTTGTTATTAGTGATGTATTTACCTGGAATTTCACCTGAGAAAAGAGTGAGAGTGAGAGGAGTGATTTCATGTTATTTATAGGTATGGATCTCTCTCTCTCTCTCTCTCTCTCTCTCTCTCTCTCTCTCTCTCTCTCTCTCTCTCTCTAAATAGTACTTTCGAAACCATTTAATGCGCTGGGCAATTATTGAAGAGGAGGAGGAGGAGCAGGAGGAGAGATAAAAAGTAGGTCAGTTACTTTTTTGTTACACTTTTTAATTGTTTCTCATTTTTCTCCAACACACACACACACACACACACACACACACACACAGACAGAGAGAGAGAGAGAGAGAGAGAGAGAGAGAGAGAGAGAGAGAGATTCCACCACCACAAACTTAAATGTAAACTTTCGGCGAAGGAAAAAATAAATATTCATAAAAAAAAAATATAAAGTGACATCCACACACACAAACTTATATTATGGAGCCGGCGAGCGTACACACACACACACACACACACACACACACACACACACACACACACACACACACACACACATTTGAGTGGGAGAAAGAAAAGTTAGCGGCAGATTTTGTGGAGAGAGAGAGAGAGAGAGAGAGAGAGAGAGAGAGAGAGAGAGAGAGAGAGAGAGTGAGAGTTGACAAGGTGTGTGTGTGTGTGTGTGTGTGTGTGTGTGTGTGTGTGTGTGTGTGTGTACTGACGATAGTTCAAGGATAAAACGTCCCTTTGGCAAACACACACACACACACACACACACACACACACACACACACACACAGAACAAGAAAAAAAATACAAATATACAAAAAAAACGGTAGAGAGAGAGAGAGAGAGAGAGAGAGAGAGAGAGAGAGAGAGAGAGAGAGAGAGAGAGAGAGAGGGGCCGAGTTGTCGAGTATATTGATTGGGGGTTAATAAGGTCAGTTTCCCCGCCACAAAAACAACCGAGAGGAAATTCGTATCGGAAAGTAAATAAATAACAGATAAAATAAATAAACTCGACCGAACTTAACTTGACAGCCTAACACAAGGAAGCAAAACAATAGTAAACAACAGAAATACTCAAAGCCAACCACTCTATGAACAAGTGCCTATTTTTATTCAGTATATAGAAAATTAATGAATATACTCAACCCAACCGATATTGACTTTTCTTTCGGCCACGCCTCTCCAATCTTTTTAGGGGAAGTAAGTAGTGGACTTTTTTTTATTATTGTTTTCTATTTTTTAAGCCCTTGATCTGTCTCCTTTGCTGTAAAAAAAACTAACTTGACTCAACCCAATACAATCCAGGTCACGTCCAGTCAACCCAAACTAACCTAACATAAACAAACATAAGAAAATAATCAACACAAACCAAAGCAAATCATTCAATAAAAATGTAATAAGGAAATAAATTAACTCAACCAAACTCACCTTGACTCAACCCAATACAATCCAGGTCACGTCCAGTCAACCCAAACTAACCTAACATAAACAAACAAACGAAAACAACCGAAACAAACCAAAGAAAACCATTTCATAAAAACATAATAAGAAATATACTCAACCAAACTCACCTTGACTCAACCCAATACAATCCAGGTCACGTCAAGTCAACCCAAACTAACCTAACATAAACAAACAAACGAAAACAACCAAAACAAACCAAAGAAAACCATTTCATAAAAAACATAATAAGAAAATAAAAATACTCAACCAAACTCAACCCAATCCAATCCAAGTCACGTCAAGTCAACCCAAACTAACCTAACATAAACAAACAAACGAAAACAACCGAAACAAAACAAAGCAAACCATTCAATAAAAATACAATAGAAAAATAAATTAACTCAACCAAACCTAACTTGACTCAACCCAATACGAATTAATATCAATCCAAGACAAGCCAAAATAACCTTACTATCATTTACATTAATCTTACTCCTTTCTTTCCTTCTTTTTTCCCTTTCTTCCTAGCATCCTTCTCTTTCCTTCCTTCCTTCCCTCCTCCATTCCTGCTTTCCTTCTCTTAATTCCTTCCTTCCTTCCTCCCTAACCTTCCCTTCCCTGTTATCTCTCTCTCTCTCTCTCTCTCTCTCTCTCTCTCTCTCTCTCTCTCTCTCATCTACACTATTCTGTTGCATATATACCTTTAACTTTAGTCAAAAAATTTCCTTATGTAACAAACAAAACAAAATCACATTACAAAAACAACCATTCAGTAAACAAACGTCTATTTTTTTAACTTAGATGATAAAGAATCTTAACTTGGGTAAGGAGATTAGGGTAAAGAAATTTGAAGAAGTGAGGGTGATAAAAATTAGGGTAAAGGGATTAAGGTTCAGGGATTAGTGGGAAGTTAGAGTGAAAAAAATGAGGTAAGGAGACGAGGGTTGAAATAAATTATGGGATGAAATATTGATAAAATTAATTATGGGGGAAAAAAATTTGAGTAAAAAAGGAAAAAGGGATTAGTGGAAAGACGTTAAGGTAAAGAAATTGAGGTTAGGAGACGAGGGAAAAATTTATTATGGGAGAAATGAATAATAGGGAAAATATAATAAAATAGGAAAAGACAAGAAGGAATAAACAACAATAAAAGGAAAAAAAACAAAAGATGAAAAAATGAAAAACAAAAACATTATAAGGGTAAAAAAAAGGAAACCAAGAATGAATAAACAGCAGCAAAAGGGAAAAAAAGAAAAATATGAAAGAAAACAACATTATAAGGGTAAAAAAAAAAGGAAAACAAGAAGGAATAAACAGCAAAAGGAAACAAACAAAAGAGGTAAATAATCAAAGAGAACAACAATAGAAAGGGTAAAAAAAAGGGAAAACAAGAATGAATAAACAGCGGCAAAAGGAAACAAACAAAGGAGGTAAAAAATGAAAGAAAACAAGAAAGATGAGGGTAAAAAAAACAAGGCCAAAAAAAGAAAAGGGTAAAAATTAAGGAAAAAATGAAATAAAAGAAAAAAACAAGCAATAAAAAAGAAAACAACAAAGATTAGGGTACAAAAACAAGCCTAAAAAAGAAAAGGGTAAAAATTAAAGGAAAAACAAAGAAATTAAAGAAAAAACAACTCGCAATAAAAACAAAAGGAGAAAAATA
>NC_066551.1:2452500-2457500 GCF_024679095.1 Eriocheir sinensis | reverse complement strand
TTTTCTTCCCTTCTATTCCCTTTCACTTTCACTCACTCACCTTCCCTCTTAATCTTCACCTCACTTTCCCTTTCATTCAAACACTCACCTTCAGCTTTATCATCTTCCTCACTTTCCTTACACGCTCGTTACCTTCATATTTCCCTTCCCTTCCTTCCCTTTCACTTTCACTCACTCACCTTCCCTCTTAAAAATACTCTCACTTTCACAATATAAACTCTCCCTCTCCCTCCAGAAGATGCACCTCCTCCTAGCAGCCTCCACGCATGAGCTCTCACAGAAGGAGGAGGAGGAGGAGGAGGAGGAGGAGGAGGAAAATGGAAAAGGAAAGGTTGGGAGGAAAGGGAAAGGAGTGACAATTCAGAATTTTGCCAAGATCTTTTTTTTTATCCTTTTCCTTCCCTCGAGGACTTGGAATGATCAGGAAAGAATGGCTTGGGGTTTTGTGTGTATGAGAATGGAGGAGGAGGAGGAGGAGGAGGAGGAGGAAGGGAAAAATGGGCAAAACCAGACATAGAAAGAGAAATTTATGTGGAAACAGAAGTAGAAGGAGAAGGTAGAGGAGGAGGAGAAGAAGGAAGAGAAGAGTAAGAATAAGCAAAACAAGAAGGAAGAAGAGAGAAATAAGTAGCAAATGAAGGAGGAGGAGGAGGAAGAAGAGAAAGAGGAAGAGGTGAATGAGGAAGAGGGAAACTGAAAACGATAAAAAATAGAGGAAGACAAGGAGGAATATCACCCAGAGAAAGGAAGAAAAGGATGAGGAAGAGAAGGAAGAAGGAGGAGGAGGAGGAGGAAGAAGAGAAAGAGGAAGAGGTGAATGAGGAAGAGGGAAACTGAAAACGATAAAAAATAGAGGAAGACCAAGAGGAATAACACCCAGAGGAAGGAAGAAAAGGACGAAGAGAAAAGGATGAGGAAGAGGAAGAGAAAGGAAGAAGAGGAAGAAGAGGAGGAGGAGGAGATACCAGAGGACAAACTAGCATATAACGAGGTCAGCTATTTTTATTTGCTATTTTTTCCTCCTGTACTATTTCGGAGGAGGAGGAGAAGGAAGAGGACAAGGAAGAAGATGAGGAGGAAGACAAGGAAGAAGAGGAGGGAAGATAATAAGAAGGAGAAAAAAGAACAATAAGAAAAAGAAAAAAATATATAAGTAGAAAGAGGACAAACAAGAGGAGGAGGACAAGGAGGACAAAGAAGAGGACAAGGGGGACAAGAATGAGGAGGAAGATGAGGACAAGCAGGAGGGCAAAAAATAAGAACAACGAGGAGGAGGAGGAGGAGGAGGAGGAAGACGGCGCGGAGGAGGACAAGAAGAAGAGGAGGAGGAGGAGGAGGAGGACAGTGGAAATATGTGGAGGAAAGAAGGAATCTGAAAAATGATGGAGTATTGTGGGATTGGTGAAAGGAAATATAAGAACAGAGAAAATACCCTGCAGGCAACAACGAACACGAGACAAAAAGGAGGAGGAGGAGGAGGAGGAGGAGGAAGAGGAAGAGGAGGAGTTGGAAGATGAAAAATTGAAAAACCTTATATTGGGGAGTAGGAGGAATAGAATAAAGAAGAGGAAGAGGAAGAGGAGGAGGAGGAAACAGAGGAGGAGTTGGAAGACGAAAAAGGAAAAAAAAATAATAATGAGGAGTAGAAGGAATAGAATAAAGTGGAAGAGGAAGAGGAGGAGGAAAAGGAAGAATAAAGATGAAGAAAAACACAACAATAAAAACAAGCACAAGAGAAAAAAAGGAAAAGAAAATTGGAGAGAAGGAAGATGAAGAAGGAAGAGGAAGAAAAAAAGATGATGACGGGAGGAAGTGGAATAAAATAAAGAGGAGGAGGAGGAGGAGGAAAAGGAAGAATAAACAACAATAAAAACGACAAAGAGAGGAGAGAAAAGGAGGAAAGAAAGAAAACTGGAAAGGAAAAGCAAAAGACGAAGGAGGGAGATAAAGAAGGAGAATCGGAAAAAGTAGGAACAAAGGAAGAGAAAATATTGAAGAAACGAAGAAAAATAAAAATAAAGAAGAGACAATAACAGAACAGAGAAAGAGAGAGAAAAAAAAAGGAAAAGAAACGAGAAGGAGAGAGAGAGAGAGAGATAAAGAAGGAGACGAAGAAAAGAAAAATAAAGAACACAATAACAAAACACAGAAAGAGAGAGAGAGAGAGAGAAAGAAAGTCAGGCGAACACATAAATCCCTAAAACAAAACGCCCACACTTTCCCTGTCTTCCTCCTCCCCTCCTTTCTTCCTCCTCCCCTTCCTCCTCCTCCTCCTCCTCTCTATCCCTCCCTCCTTCCCTCTCTTCCTCTCTATCCCTCCCCCGTTCCATGCAAGAGAAGTAAAATAGAATCACGGGAAGTGGAAATTGAAGAAGGAGGGGAAGAAAGGGGAAGGATGAGTGGGTAAGGAAAGGGAAGGATGGGTAGGTAAGGAATGGGTAGGATGGAATGGGAAGAAAAGGGAAGGAAGAAAAAAGGACAGAGAAAGGGAAGGGTTAGGACATAAGGAAAGGAAAGGATGGGCAGGTAAGGAAAGGGAAGGATGGACAGGTAAGGAAAGGGAAGGATGGGCAGGTAAGGAAAGGGAAGGATGGGAAGGAAGGAATGGGAAGAAAAGGGAAAGAAGAAAATTAAAGGGAAGGAAATCGAATGGATGGTGAAGAACAAGGACGAGAAGGGAAGGAAAGAAAGGAATAGAAAGAAAAGGAAAGAAACAGGAAAAAAGGGAAATGAAGGAAAAGGGAGGGAAAGGAATAAAGGAATGGGAAGAAAGAAAGAAGGAAGAAAGGGAGAGTAAAAAAAAAAAAGAAAATCTAACAAAATAACAAGGATGAGAAGGGAAGGAAAGAAAGGAATAGAAAGAAAAAGAAAGAAACAAGAGAAAAGGGAAGAAAGAAGGAAGAAAGGGAGAAAGGACAGTAAAAAAAAAAGGAAAGCGAATGAAATAACGGAACTTGAAAAACAGGAAGAAAGGAAATCGAGATAAAAGGAAGAAAAGGGAAGACAAGAATAACAAGGGAAGAATATCGAATCAAAACTGGAGCAGGAAGAAGAAAAGCCAAAAAAAGGAAAAGGGACGAGAAGACAAGGGAGGAAAAGGGAGAAGAAAAGAGGACAAGGGAGATAGGAAGTAGGGAGAGCGGGCGGGGAGGCGACATTACCATACCTTCGTAGACGTCTTCGGGGCCTCCTACAGCGACTACCTCGTTACTGAAGACATAATGACGACCACCTCCCAGGGCACCGCGGGGGGGAGAGAGAGAGAGAGCGAGAGAGAGAGAGCGAGAGAGAGAGAGCGCTACCGACACAGACCTCCAAAGAAAAGAAAGAGAGCGAGCGAGCCAGGGAGTGAGAGAAAATTCGGCCATGTTCCAACTTGGTCAGGAGTCATCTCTCTCTCTCTCTCTCTCTGGGTTTCTATTTCTAGTTTTTCCGTTTTCCTTCCTTTTCTTCCTCTCTCTCTCTCTCTCTCTCTCTCTCTCTCTCTCTCCAGTGGTCTCAGTAACACGATTGACTCTCTAGGAAGTCCAAAGCAATTAGTTTTGGTTCTGGAGTTCTGATGAAATCAAATCACTAGGTTTGCCAGACAGACCACCAAGTCTGGGGATGTATAATGGTCTGATTTTCTATGTAAATCTATGTAAATCTCTCTCTCTCTAACCTGGATTCCTCAACCTTCCAATTTCATTTTCGGCGCCACTAACAGGACGAACTCGGGGCGGGGCGCAGGAGGCAGGAGGTTTCGGCATAAATCCACGTCGGCACCAGAATGAACTAGACCCCCCCTTCCCCTTCCCTCTCTCTATCTTTCTCTCCCCTTTCCCCTCTGTCCCTCCCTCTCTCCCTTTCCCCCTCCTCCTCCTTCCCCTCTTTCTCCCACTTTACGTTTTCCTCTTATCTTGTCAATCTCTTCTTTTTTCTTACTTTTTTTTCGGTACTAATTCTTGTTTTTGTTTTTTTCGTTTGCTTCTTGTCCCGGAATGAAAAAGACTTCTCTCTCTCTCTCTCTCTCTTCTTATCTATAGTCTAATCTTGTGTTGTTGTTTTTTGTCCCTTTTTGTTCACTTTCAAATTCTTGTTTTTCATTTCTTTTACCGATTTTCATTTTTTCCTTCCCTTCCTCTTTTCCTTTTCTCCCTCCTTGTTTTCCTGTACTTTATTTTCCCTCTCCTACTCCTCCCCCTTCTATTTTCTTCTTCCCTGCTTCCCTTTCCTTTCTTCCTCCACCTTTCTTCTTTATTTCTTTTTCTTATCTCGTCTCATGTCATTTTTTTTTTCTTCTTAATCCTTACTTTCGTTTTTATCTTTTACCTGATTCTCCTTCTCCTCCTAATTATCTTCTTATCTCCTTCCACATTCCTTACGTTTATTCCCGCCTTCTCATGTTAGTTCCTTCCTTCCTTCTTTCCTTCCTACAATCCTTCCTTCCCTTTCTTACTTACTTCCTTCCTTCCCTTCCCTTCTTCCTTCCTTGCTTCTTACATTCCCTTCCTTTCTTCCCTTCTTACTTCCTTCCTTCCATCCTCCCTTCCCTTATTCCTTCCGTCCTTGCTTCTTACATTTCCTTCCTTCCATCCTTCCTCCCTCCCTTCCTTCTTTCCTTCTTTCCTTCCTTTCCTCAGCTACAGACAAAGACAAAATGAAGAAGAATACCCAAAAAGTGACAGACAGACATGTAATAAAAAGGAGAAAAGTTACGAGACAAGCCGACAGACAGACACACAAAGAGACAAAAACAGACAGACAGACAAAAACGGAGACACAGACACATACAGAAGGTGAAAAAAGATACAGAACAAAGACAGACGAAAATCAGAAAGAAAAAGACTTAGAAAACAATAAAGAGAGGAACAAAGTAGGGCAACAACAACAACAACAAAAAGAAAAATGAACAAAAAACAAATAAAAGAAACACAAGAAAACAAAACAACAACAACAACACAACCTCTGCAGAAGATGGACAGCCACTTCGTTTCCCAAGTCCCCCTCCTCCTCCTCCT
>NC_066551.1:2447500-2450000 GCF_024679095.1 Eriocheir sinensis | reverse complement strand
GAATATAATTGAGTAAAAAAAATAAAAGGGAAGGAAAAGGGAAAAGGGGGAGATAAAGTGGAGGAAAAAAAAGAGTAGGAGGAAAGAAGTGGAGAGAAAAATGGGGAAGGAGAAATCCAAAAGGTAAACACCCTACCTGTAAGTCTCTCTCTCTCTCTCTCTCTCTCTTAAGTAATGTGTGTGCGTGTGTGTGTGTGTGTGTGTACGAAAGTGCTTATTTTAATGGCCACACAAACAAACAAAAAAACACTTATGTAGAGAGAGAGAGAGAGAGAGAGAGAGAGAGAGAGAGAGAGAGAGAGAGAGAGAGAGCGAGAGAGAGAGAGAGAGAGAGAGAGAGAGAGAGAGAGAGAGAGAGAGAGAGAGAGGGGAATGTCTCTAACTCAATAATGGGAAAAAAAAGAGAAAATAAAAAGCTGGAAATGGAGGGATAAAAAAAAATGTTCTGGTTCATAATGCCTTTTTTTTTGTATTCCGGTGTGATATTCTCTCTCTCTCTCTCTCTCTCTGCGGGGCGTCCAAGCTCTTCCTCCGGCAACTTTTTTTTTTCCTCCTTTTTCTTCTCCTCTTTCATCTCCTTCCCTTCCCTTTCGTCTCCTTTTCCTTCCTTTTCTTCCTCTATTATATCCTTTTCTTCCTTCCTCTTCCTCTTCCATCTCCTCCCTTCTCTTCCTTTATCGTCTTCCTCTTCCATCTCCTTCCTTCTCTTCCTTTATCGTCTTCCTCTTCCATCTCCTTCCTTCTCTTCCTTTATCGTCTTCCTCTTCCATCTCCTTCCTTCTCTTCCTTTATCTTCTCTTCCATCTCCTCCCTTTTCTTCCTTTCCCTTCCTTCTCTTCCTTCTATGTCCTTCCTCTTCCTCTTCCATCTCCTCCCTTCTCTTCCTTTATCGTCTTCCTCTTCCATCTCCTTATGTCTCTTCCTTTCCTTCCTTCTCCTTCTTCTTCCTCCTCTTCCTCTTCCTCCTCCTTCTTCTACTCAACCTTCCACATCATCTTCCATTACAACCCACATCACCTCCTCCTCCTCCTCCTCCTCCTCCTCCTCGAAGTGGGTCGGGAGGCAAACACACGTGGATCACCTATTTCTCCTCTGTTGACCCAAAACGCGGGTTGCCCACCACTCCCTCTCTCCTCCTGTTGACTCTCAAATACAAGTTTTACCTCCCCTAGGCTCTCTCTCTCTCTCTCTCTCTGGGTTTTCTGTCTCTCTATCCCTTTTTTTCCGTGTTTTTCTCCTCCGTGTTGTTTTCTTTTTCTTTCGCCGTGTCCTCTCTCTCTCTCTCTCTCTCTCTCTCTCTCTCTCTCTCTGTTTATTTTTCCTCACCGTTGATTTCTCACCTCTTCATCCTTTCCTAGTCCTCCTCCTCCTCCTCCTCGTTCTCCTCCTCTTCTTCCTCCTCCTCCTCCTCCTCGAAATTGGACTGGAGGTGTCTTGAGTCTGAGCTCGAAATGTCCAAAATGAAATCAAAGAATGTGTGAGAGAGAGAGAGAGAGAGAGAGAGAGAGAGAGAGAGAGAGAGAGAGAGAGAGAGAGAGAGAGAGAGAGAGAGAGAGAGAGAGAGAGAGAGAGAGAGAGAGAGAGAGAGAAAAGAGATGAAAAATTTAAAAGGAAAAGGCTGAAAATGTGTGTGTGTGTGTGTGTGTGTGTGTGTGTGTGTGTGTGTGTGTGTGTGTGTGTGTGTGTGTGTGTGTGTGTTTGTATTTTCGTTTAAGTGAAGTTTTCTATATATGAATTCAAGACGTTTTGCACAAGTGACGGTTTGTATTAAGGAAGCTCTGTGTAAATAGTTTCGTGTTAGTGAAAGTTCGTAGAAGTGAAGTTTCGTTGAAGTAGAGTTTCGTTTAAAAGAAGCTCCATAGAAGTGAAATTTCCTTTGTTTCGTATAAGTGAAGTTCGTATCAGTGAAGTTTTGTACACGTTAATTATCGTAGAAGAGAAAACAAATAAATAAACGAAATAAAGAAGGGAAGAAAAGGGAGAAAACAAAACAAAAAAAAGGAAATTAAGAAGGGAAGAAAGGGAGAGGAGGACAGATAACGAAGGCAGGAGGAGAAGAAATGTGAGGAAAGAGGAAACAGAAAGGAAGGAAAGGAGGGAAAGAGGGACGGAGGAAAAGAAGAGGAGAAGGAGGGCAGATAAGGGAGGTAGGAGGAGAAAAGAAATGTAAGGAAAGAGAAAAGAGGAAAGGAGGGACGGAGGAAAAGGAGAGGAGGAAGGTAGGAGGAAAAATCTGAGGAGAGAGAAAACAGAGGTAGGAAAGGAGGGACGGAGGAAAAGGAGAGAAGGAGGAAGGTAGGAGGAGAAATCTGAGGAGAGAGAAAACAGAGGTAGGAAAGTATGGACGGAGGAAAAGGAGAGAAGGAGGATGGTAGGAGGAAAAATCTGAGGAGAGAGAAAACAGAGGTAGGAAAGGAGGGACGGAGGAAAAGGAGAGAAGGAGGAAGGTAGGAGGAGAAATCTGAGGAGAGAGAAAACAGAAACGTAGAAAAGGAGGAAA
>NC_066551.1:2410000-2440000 GCF_024679095.1 Eriocheir sinensis | reverse complement strand
GATATATTGTAAAACTCGCATGCCAAACTTCCGTAAAACATAATATAAGAAAATAATATCTACTGTAAATTAAAAAACAGCTCCAAAATGTTTAAACCACTTTTTACACATCACTGCCATTTCCAAGTTCATCAAACAACTCTTAGATAAGCATCAACACTTAAAACAACAAAGTCTCGGGAAATATCATGCCACGTTAAGCACCAACAGATCAACAAAAGGTTTCCAACAAGCTTTCCACCAGATCGCCACCAACTAACTTCCTAATGCCCACAAGATAAGCAATGTGTAACGGGCGATGCGTTGCCCGGACAGTGGCGCGGTAAACTCTACGGACACAGCCGGCCACATTTAAATTACTCAGCGGCTCCCGTGATGGACTGCGAATACCCCGGGCTGTCAGCTTGAAAATTTTGTCATAACACTTAGTTTTCCTACCTAGTTGCTCCCTCAACGATCACTATAATATTGATCCCCACCTGTGTCTACTTTCCCATCCATCCTCCCATGTACAACCTTATTCAAAGCCATAGTTAAGACTTCAATACCAAACATATACTGAACATCAGACCATATTAACTACCCCCTTCACTAAGCAAGCATCCTCTGTCCCCATGCACTTAACTCCCTATGCTATCCCCTTTACTCCTCCATTTCTCTACCTACCTACTCCTAACCCCCCCCCCCCTCCCCCTCTACACCTACCCACTCCGTTCCCAACCTCTTATCCCCTACAACCTCCTTCCTAACGACCTACCAACACATTTTACCATCCTACCAACCTTTTAACTCCTATAACTCTCTCCCCAACCACCTACTAACACCTCTCTTCCTCCTCCTCCTCCTCCTCAGCCTCCTTCGCCGCCGTCAGCAGAGCAATTGTACGCCACTTTCACCCACAAAGACAGCAAGCAACAAGTCCATTTCGCATTCCTCGGGGGAGCCTGCGGTGAGCCCTCGGGGAATGCTGGGGACTGGGGAGGGGAGGAGGAGAGAGGGAGGGGAGAAAGGGAGGGAAGGAGGAATGCTGGGGAGGGGAAGAGGAGGATTCTGGGCTTGGGAGGGAAAGAGGGAAAGGTGGGAGGGTGGGAGGGAGAAAGTAAGATGGATTAAGTGTGGAAGATGAGGTGTAATAGTAGTGGATGTGGTGGTGGTGGAGGCGGAGGTGGATGAAGATGAGGTGGTGGTGATGGTGATGATAGTGGTGGTGGTGGTTGTGGTGAAGGAGACGAGATACAAAGGACAAGAAAGAGAAGGAGGAAGAAGAAGAGTAGGACAGATGATGGAGGTGGAGAAGGAAGGAATAAAGAAGAGAAGAAGGAAGTGGAAGAAGAAAAAGGAAGATGTGTGGAAGGAAGTGAGGATAAGAATGAGCATAAGGAGGAGATGATGGTTAAGGAAGAGGAGGAAAAGAAGAAAAGGATAAGGAGGAGGAGGAGGAGGAGGAAGAGGAGGAGGAGAAAGAGGGATGCAAAACAAACTTAGGAAGGGAAGGAAGGATAAATATTATTAAAAGAGAGAAAGGGTGATAAAGAGATAACGTGTGTGTGTGTGTGTGTGTGTGTGTGTGTGTGTGTGTGTGTGTGTGTGTGTGTGTGTGTGTGTGTGTGTGTGTGTGTGTTCGCGTGCTTGCAGGTGAAAGTGGAAGCAATAAAAATCTAGTTCACACACACACACACACACACACACACACACACACACACACACACACACACACACACACACACACACACACAAAGACACTCAGCAAGAAGCAAACCGAAGCCAATTTTCCTTGATTACTCTCTCTCTCTCTCTCTCTCTCTCTCTCTCTCTCTCTCTCTCTCTCTCTCTCTCTCTCTCTCTCTCTCTCTCTCTCTCTCTCTCTCATTTGCAGCATTTTCTGACTCCCTTCGGTCATGTCGCCTTTAGGTAGCTACAGGAGAGAGAGAGAGAGAGAGAGAGAGAGAGAGAGAGAGAGAGAGAGAGAGAGAGAGAGAGAGAGAGAGAGAGAGAGAGAGAGAGAGAGAGAGAGAGAGAGAACGAATGGTGGTTAAGGGCGGAAGAGATAAATGAACAAGAGAAAGAGAGCCAGAGACAGAGAAAGATAGGGGAGAGAGGGAACGAAGAGACGGATAATGGAGGAGAGGAAAAGAGGAAGGAAGAAGATGGGAGGTAAAGAGGGAAAGGGAGGAAGAGTGTTAAGAGGCTAGTTAAGAAGAGGAGAGAGAAGAGAGAAGAGAGAAGGAGTGGGAAAAGGGAAGAAAAAGGAAGACGGGAAAAGTAGAAGAGTGCAAAATGAGGAAAGGGGAGAAAAGGAGGAAAAAAAGAGAAAGAATATGTAAGAATGAGAAAAACGAGGAATGGAAAGGAAAAAGGAAGGATAGAAAGGGGAAGGGAAGGGGAAGAAAGAGAAGGGAAGGGGAGGGGAAGAAAGAGAAGGGAAGGGGAGGGGAAGAAAGAGAAGGGAAGGGGAGGGGAAGAAGAAGAAAGGAAGGGGATTTTGGAAGAGTCAGAAAGAATGCAAAAGATAAAGAAAGGGAGAGAGAAAATACAAAGGGAAGGGAATGGAAGGATAGAAAGGGGAATGGAGGGAGCAATAAAGGGGAAGAGAAGGAAAGGGAAGGAAAAGGAAGGGAAGAAAAAAAAATATGAAAGATATATTACAATGTTCGGGATGGAAGGAAAAAGGAGAAATACAAAAGGAAATAAAAAGGGAAGGATAGAAAGGGGGAAGGAGAGAGCGGTAAAGGGGAAGAGAAAAGAACAGAAGGGAAAGGGAGAGAAGGAACAGGAGGTAAAAAAAAAAAAGATGAGGAAAGATATATTACAATGTTTGGGAGGGAAGGGAAAAAGGAGAAATAGAAGAGGGTTAGAAGGGGGAAGGGGAGAGGAAGGGGAGAAGGGAAGGGAAGGAAAAGGAAGGGAAAAAAAGAAAAGATGAAAGATATATTACAATGTTCGGGATGGAAGGGAAAAAGGAGAAATAGAAGAGGGTTAGAAGAGGGAAGGGGAGAGGAAGGGGAGAAGGGAAGGGAAGGAAAAGGAAGGGAAAAAAGGAAAAGATGAAAGATTTATTACAATGTTCGGGATGGAAGGGAAAAAGGAGAAATAGAAGAGGGTTAGAAGAGGGAAGGGGAGAGGAAGGGAAGGTAGGGGGAGGGGTCAGGTCCGATAGCGAGGGGAGCCTGGCGATAAGGACGCATTCCATTACTGATATTACCGGTCTTATCGCCTTTATCGCCATTACGTCCGTCACATTCTGTCCTTCCACTTCCCTCCCTTTTCCTTCTCCCTCCTCCTCCTCCTCTCCCTTCCCTCCCCTCCCTCCTCTTCTCCTCTCCTCTCTCTCCAATACACAATACGTAGTTCCCCTTTTTCTCTCCCACTTCTCTTCTTCCCCTCTCCCTCAATTATCTCCTCTTTCTCTCTCACTTCACTCCTCTTCCATTCCTTTACTTTTCTCTCCTCTCCTCCTTCACCTCCTCTTACTTTCTGCTTCCTTTCTCTCTCCATCTCCATCTCAGTTTCCCTTTCACTTTTCTTCTCTCCAACCCCCTCGCTTTCCTCTCCCTCCGTTCTCCTCCCTTTCCCTGTCCTATGCTATTCCCCATTCTCTCACTCCTCTTTTATTCCTTTATTTCCCTCTCCTCCTTCCTCCTCTCTCCCTCCACCTCCTCCACATCCTATCCATGATCTTCCTCCTTTTCTCTCCCCTTTCTCTTCTCCCATTCCTACTTAGCTCTCTCCGTTCATTAACTTCCCTCTCCCTCCATCTCCCCTTTCCTTCTCTGATCCTTCCTTCCCTAACCCACATATTTTTCCTCCCCTCTTACTCTCTCCGCTAGTCTTCCTCCCTCCCTCCCTTCTCCTACATTTTCCTTCACCTATTCCCCTCAGCTTTCCCTCTTCCCTCTCCTTCCTTTCTCTCCCTCACCAATAAACAACATACTCTCCCTCCCTCCTCTCCCTACTCTACCTTACCCAAAAAACTCTCTTCCCTTACCTCTCGTGCCTCTTCTCTCCTACTTTCTCTCCCTCTTCCACTCGTAAACAACCTAATTCTCTCTCTCTCTCTCTCTCTCTCTCTCTCTCTCTCGGTAACAAAACTTTCTCAATCCAGTGATGTTGGAAATTTTAATCAAGTATACACACCGTTAGAGAGAGAGAGAGAGAACAGTGACGCCACATGTAAAAGACAAACAAACAACACATCTCTCTCTCTCTCTCTCTCTCTCTCTCTCTCTCTCTCTCTCTTGTACCTTTCCTCCAGTGCACTCCTTCCCTCTCTACCTCCTTCCTCTCTTTCTTCCCTCCCTCTTCCATCTTCTCTCCCTCTCTCTCTCTCTTTATCTCTCTTATCAGTAGTGAGTCACGCCCCCTCCCTCACCGTTGGCAACACACACACACACACACACACACACACACACACACACACACACACACACACACACACACACACCAGGATATTAAAGTTGGTAAAAATAAGATTGATATTAAAACTATAAAACCCACGTACACAAGTCTCTCTCTCTCTCTCTCTCTCTCTCTCTCTCTCTCTCTCTCTCTCTCTCTCTCTCTCTCTCTCTCTCTCTTCATTTCCGAGCGGATGGCTGTGGAGGCGCAAAACAAAAATAAAAAAGAAAAAAGAAAACACTGGCGGATTGAAAAAAGAAAAAAAGAAAAATGAAAAAATGGGGAGAAAAACAATTATCTATTTCCAAGAACAACAACAATTACTACTACTACTACTACTACTACTACTACTACTACTACTACTACTACTACTACAAGCTAATGGAAAGAGATAATATGCCTACAAGCTTCAACCGACCACAACCCTCTCTCTCTCTCTCTCTCTCTCTCTCTCTCTCTCTCTCTCTCTCTCTCTCTCGTCACAGCTTAACGGAGCGTGAGGGAAAAAAAAAAAGATTGAGGGAACATAGTATTGTGCTTTTATATTCTCTCTCTCTCTCTCTCTCACCTATACCCACCACTCTACTCTCTCACCTCTCTCTCTCTCTCTCTCTCTCTCTCTCTCTCTCTCTCTCTCTCTCTCTCTCTCTCTCTCTCTCTCTCTTGCTCAACACAGAGGTACGCCATGTTTTGAATGTCAACACTCCCATGGTTAGTCTTCCTCCTCCTCCTCCTCCTCCTCCTCCTCCTCCTCCTCCTCCTCCTCCTTTTCTGAACCTTCATCTATGTGTTAACTTATTCATGGTAACTGTTTTTCGTTAAGCTTTTTTATTTCTCTTCTTTTTTTTCTCTCTGGAGGCAGGACAGACAGGTAGAGGGACAGGTAGACAGGAAGGTAGGTAGGTGGATTGGCAGGTAGAAAGGTAGGGAGGAAGGGATGTAGAGAAGGAGGGAGGGAGGGAGGGAGAGAAGGAGGGAGAGAGGGATGGATGTAGACGGTGTTGCAAGATATCACGTTGTCCTAGAAAGAAAGAAAGAAAGTAGGAAAGAAAAATGAAAGGAAGAACGAAGGAAAGAAAGAAAGACAGTAAAAAATAAAGAGAAAAGAAAGAAAAAGAAAGATCGAAAAAAAGAAAAACGAGAGAAAGAGGGAGAAAAAAAGGAAAGAAAGAAAGAAAATTCAAACAAATCCCAATTAACAAAATAACGAAAGATAAAAAAAAAACGAACAAAAGAACTAAAAATAAAGAAAGAACAGAAACAGTATATACGTAACATCGGCTACTGACCTTTTAAGAACACACACACACACACACACACACACACACACACACACACTCAGCTAGCGCCAAATCGTGTCTCTCTCTCTCTCTCTCTCTCTCTCTCTCTCTCTCTCTCTCTCTCTCTCTCTCTCTCTCTCAATGCAAGCTAAGAATGCCAATCAACTCTAAGGAAGACGCAAAGAATTCTCCTCCTCCAGCAGAAAGCAACGCGTGTTCACGGCCACCAAGCGTGTAAGGGAAGGACGGAATGCGGTGAGGGAGTGACGGAAGGGCGGGGGAAGGGAGAGGGGAGAATGGGAGATAGGAGGGGAAGAGGGAGTTAGGAGAGAGAGGGGAGGGAATAAGGGGGCAGGGAGGGATGGAAGGAAGTGGGGAGTGAAGGGAAAGGAGAGAATGCGAAATAAGGAAGAGGGTGAGAAAGGAAGGAAGGAGATTGGGAGAGTTGGGGATTGAAATAAAGAAGGAGAGGAGAGAAGGGTTATTTTGGGGGGGTATTCCGTTGGGGATATGAGAGGGTTAGAGAGAATAATAATAGTAAGAGAGGAGAGGAGGGGACAGGTATAGAATGAGGGGACTGAAAGAGGGAGAATTAAGGAGGGGAAGGAAAAAGAAGGGAGGAAGGAGAGGAGGAGTAGATAAGGAAGGAAGGAAGGAGGGATAGAGGGAAGGAAGGAGGGGTGGAGAGGAGGGAAGAAATAGCGGAGGGAAGGATCGAATGAAGTGAAGGAAGGAAAGGAAGGAAGAGTGAAAAAAGGAGAAAGGAAAGGAGGGAAGGAGTGATAAGTGAACGAATAGGGAGGAGTGAAGGAAGGAGATACTAAGGAAAGAGAGATGAAGGGAGGGACGGATGGAGGCAAGGAAGAAAGGGGAAGAAGAGTGAAAAAAGGAGAGAGGAAAGGAGGGAAGGAGTGATAGAGTGAAGGATTGGGGAGGAGTGAAGGAAGGAAGGAATGGGGATATGAAAGAAGGAAAACAGGTGGAAGAAAGGGAAAGATGGAAGGGAAGGAGGGTCAGAGGATCACTTCACCTCAATTTTCCCACTTGAATAAATAAATAGTAGACATCTCTCTCTCTCTCTCTCTCTCTCTCTCTCTCTCTCTCTCTCTCTCTCTCTCTCCGAACACTGGGTAGACTACTGATTGCGGTTTCCGAAAGTATAACGTTTTTCCGTGCTCAGGTAGGCTTGGGGGGGCGGGGGGTATGGTTTGGGGGGTGGGGGCGGTGAAGGGGGGAGGGGCGGTGAAGGAGGGAGGGGCGGTGAAGTAGGGGAGGGGGGCATTGAAGGGGGAGAGAGGGCCGTGAAGAGAGGAGGGAATGGTGAAGGGGAGGGGGAGGAGAGGAGGCTTGTTGGGTGGTCAGAAGGGAGGGGGGGGGGAGGGATACGAGAGCTAAGGAATGCGTTTGTATGTGAACCTTTAGGATTGGATAGGATACTGGATAGGATAGGATACTTCAGGACTTAGGATACAAAAGGGAGGGAGGGTAAGGGCTTTGGTATGTTAACAGTGGGTCATACATATGTTGTCTTGTGGGATTTGCGACCGTATTACCAACTCAAAAAACAACGAGTTTCTACACTATTCCTTACTTTCGAGACTTGGGATATCGAAGGGGGATATTGGAAGGTAAGGGCTTTGGTATGGTAACAGTGGGTCTTGCATGTGTATTCTTGTGGGATTTGCGGCCGTATTACCAACTCAAAAAACGAGTTTCTACACTATTCCTTACTTTCGAGACTTGGGATATCGAAGGGGGATATTGGAAGGTAAGGGCTTTGGTATGGTAACAGTGGGTCTTGCATGTGTATTCTTGTGGGGTTTACGGCCGTATTACCAACTCAGAATCCAATGACAGCTTATCTATATGGTTTCTCGCCTTTGTGAATTTCATATGGAAGGGAGACTGGAAGGCTTCGGTATGGCAACAGTGGATCTTATAGGCCTATCAGTTGTCTTGTGGGGTCTGTGGCCGTATTACCAACTCAAACACCGACACCAGCTTATCTAAACGGTTTCACGCCTTCGTTGAATTATAAATACGAGTGGAAGGTATGGGCTTTGATATGGCAACAGTGGGTCTAATATATTTGTCTTTTCGGCTTAGCGGCAGTATTACCAACTCAAAAACCAACAGCAATCTTCAGCCTACTTCTCGCCTTCGTCATATTCAACATCCATCACTTCTAATTACCCCATTTAACGTACGGTAACATCCTTTCTGCATACCCCATTCAACATACATTTTTCTAACATCCACACATTTTAACATACACATCTAACGTGCTTGGGCAATACAATTAATGACAGGAAAAAGGGGACAAGAAGAGGAGTAAATCGTCACCCTCGTAAAATAATTGCCTAAGTCATTTTTCAGAGATTTCCAGGTTTTTGTCTACATCAATTTTTCAACATGTGACGGCAAGTTTTGTATAGCTGCCTCGGTCATTCAGGGTTTGAGTGTTCCAGAATTGACCTTTTCATTCGTGCCAAAATCTTGAGACAACTGTGATTATGACATTTCTTTTATGATTTCCTAAAAAGTAGAAAATAATGACTTAGGCGTTTTGTTTACGAAGGTGACAAAATGTAGTGTATGTAGCCAGCTGGTCACCCGTTACAAGTGGTGCCTAAATAGCTGGCTAGTAGGGAGCGGTGTCTGTCTGGCTGGAATACTGATACTGCGGGAAGGGATCGCAAGGGAACGGCCGAGGAAGGGAGACGATCTAATATGGGTGCTAGAAACTGTATCGAGTCCCCCCTTACTCTCTCTCTCTCTCTCTCTCTCTCTCTCTCTCTCTCTCTCTCTCTCTCTCTCTCTCTCTCCTGTCTCGTGCATTCACCGCTAGCATGACCTCATTACGCTGCCCAGGACGATGGTAGTAGTAGTAGTAGTAGTAGTAGTAGTAGTAGTAGTAGTAGTAGTAGTAGTAGTAGTAGTAGTAGTAGTAGTAGTAGTAGTAGTAGTAGTAGTAGTAGTAGTAGTAGTAGTAGTAGTAGTAGTAGTAGTAGTAGTAGTAGTAGTAGTAGTAAAGTAATTTATTGACCCCAAACACTATTGACTACTCACTGACTCCTAAAACAAATTGACTGAATAAACAAAATGAAACAGAAAATAAATAAAAAAATACATAAAAATTGAATAAAAAATAATTACTACAACAAATATGACTATAAAATCGTCTAATACTAAAATGATGACCAAATAAGAAAGAAAATAAAAATAAAAATATCTCGAAAATCGCCTACACACACACACACACACACACACACACACACACACACACACACACACACACACACACACACACACACACTCACACACACACACACACACACACACACACACACACACACCATCACACACACCTGCTTATTCTTCCTCTCCTGACCTTGGCCGCGTGTCAAGACGATATGGATTTAAAACGATTCTTGGACGCCCGAAAAGAACGGACCTGGCGCGAACCTCTTCCCTGTTACCTCCTCCTCCTCCTCCTCCTGATACTCTTCTCTCTCACACACTTCACTAGACCCATAGATAGAGGTATTGACAGATAGATAGATAGACAGGGATAGATTAAAACGATTCTTGGACGCCCGAAAAGAAAGAACCAGGCGCGAACCTCTTCCCTGTTACCTCCTCCTCCTCCTCCTCCTCCTCCTGATGCTCTTCTTCCTCCTCCT
Organism: Eriocheir sinensis; assembly: GCF_024679095.1. Classification (NCBI taxonomy): domain Eukaryota; kingdom Metazoa; phylum Arthropoda; class Malacostraca; order Decapoda; family Varunidae; genus Eriocheir; species Eriocheir sinensis. Next base: position 2,430,642 of record NC_066551.1, on the reverse strand, counting down.
CCTCCTCCTTCTGATGCTCTTTTCTCCCTCACACACTTCGCCAGACCGACCAGACCCATAGATAGACAGAGGTATTGACAGATAGAAAGATAGATAGAAAGATAGATACACAGATAGATAGATAGATAGAAAGATAGATACACAGATAGATAGATAGATAGATAGACCGATAAATAGATAGAGGAATAGATATTTTACTATCCGCAATTTATATTTTAATCATTTAACGTTACATAATATACACAACGCATGATTAAATGGCCAAATAATCCCTTGACATTTAGGGAAAAAGAACTTTACATAAATACAATTACTCCGTTACAGTTACGTACTACTCCATTAGGTAACCTCTCCCTCTCTCTTTCTCGTCCCTCCTCTCTTTTACCTCCTCCCCCTCCTCCTCCTCCTACGCATCTCTTCACCTCAGCTCCTCCTCCTACCTCCTCCTCTTTATACATATGCCCCCCCTCCTCCTCCTCCTCTTCATCCTACTTCACTGTCCTATATTTCTCCTCCAACACTTATCTTCACACCTATCCCTTTCCTCTCCTCCTCTTCCTCTCCTCCTCCTCCCCCTCTTACGCCTTCTTCCCCACCACCCCTTCCCCTTCCCTCCTCCAATTCTTCTTTCTCCTTAACTGTCCTTTTTTTTCTCTCTTCCAATACTTCTCTCACACTTATAGCTCTCCTTCCCTCCTCCTCCTCCTCCTCCTCCTCTTACGCCTTCAAAACCACCCCTTCCCCTTTCCTTCCTTCCTATTATTTCTCCTTCTCCTCCTCCTCCTACGCCTTTCCATTCACACCAATTCCTTCTACTTCCCTCCTCCTCCTCCTATATCTCTCCCCATAACCATCGTTTCCCCCTCCTCCTCCTCCTCCTCCTCCTATATCTCCCCATAACCATCCTTTCCCTCTTCCCTCCTCCTCCTCCTCCTCCTATATCTCTCCCCCATAACCACTCCTTCCCCTTTCCCTCCTCCTGCCATTTCGATCATTCTCCTCCTCCTACGCTCTCTTTACACCAGTTCCTCGCTCCCATTTCCCTCCTCCTCCTCCTTTTCCTCCGCCTACGCCTCTCTTTCACACCTCCGCCTCCTCCTCCTCTTCGGCAATGATAAGCGGCAGTTGAAATAAATATTGGGTCTAGTCGTGTTTCCAGGTCGTTGCCTCGAGACACCCACGAGCCAACCCAGTCAGCCAGTCACCCAAATAGCCACACACACACACACACACACACCTAACCAGTCACCCAGATACCCATCTACACACCCAAACAGTCAGCTACCTACCCACTCAGTCAGTCAGCAACCTTCCTAGCCAATCTTATCAGTCAGTCACCAACCCACACAGTTAGTCATCTACAGTCCTACAGTGTCGACCAGTTAGCCACCACGCAGCCAGCCAGTCAGTCAGTCATCTTTCAAGTTCGTTACACAATTAGCCACCGACAGAATCAGTCAGTCAGTCAGTCAGTCACCCACTTAGCTACCCACATACACTCAGTCAGTCAGTCAACCACCCCCACACTCACCCAGTTAGTCACCCACGCACACAGCCAGTCAGTCAGTCAGCCACCTACTTAGTTAATTGGTTTACTTACAAAAGTGTTACAGGAATTTGACATTATAAAACAATACAACAGGGAATTAACTAACCTTGTCCAAGCAAAATAAAAGCATTGACTTGAAAGAGAACAAAACCAGAGAGTAAACAAATCAGCCAGTCAGTCAGTCACCCAGCCAACAAGTCATCCACCTACCCCGCCAGTCATCCAATCACCCACGCCCACTCACTCTCAAGACCAGTTCTTAAAGCAGGGTCTCCGTATACGCCGTTAAGGACATCCAAACGGGTTCACTGGGTATAGAAAGGAGTCGGATCGTAGAGAAATAATGAAAAGCAGCGTTGTGGTGTGTGTGACTGTGTGTGGTAGCTGACTCGTATCCCTTATCTCTCTATCTTTATCTTTACGAGGTTATGGAAGGTATGAAGATAGTGGTAGTGGTAGTAGTAGTAGTAGTAGTAGTAGTAGTAGTAGTAGTAGTAGTAGTAGTAGTAGTAGTAGTAGTAGTAGCTAATCAGGTACGTAAATTAAGGCGTTGCTAAATAAGAACCATTGGACTAGTTGATATTTCAGCCAGTACTTAAGAAGAAGACGAAGAAGAAGAAGAAGAAGAAGAAGATGAAGAAGAAGAAGATGAAGAAAAAGAAGTTGCAATAGAAGTTGTAATAGTGAAAAAGTCTTATCAGGTATGCAGGTATCTAAAAGAATAGCTAAATAAATAAGAACCATCAGACGAGTTAATATTTCAGGCAGTAATACTTAAAAGGGAATTAGGCTGTGAGGATAATGAATCAGTTCCAATCCTATAACACACACACACACACACACACACACACACACACACACACACACACACACTTAGCAAAGGATCAAACGGCAAGTAGGGAAGTGTATTATAATTTATTCACTTCATACCGACGCTGATTGGGGCTAAGATAGGGTTGTTGCGTAAGGGGCGGCGGGTCACGACACACACACACACACACACACACACACACACACACACAGGCTTGACCCAAATTTGTCCGATCTTAACGTGGGAGGGAAAGATTTAATAAGATTGGTTGTGGTGGTGGTGGTGAAGGAATGGTAGAGAAGGTGATATGCAAAGGTAATGGTGATAGTGAGGGTGATGATAGTGGTGGTGATGGTGAAGATAGTGTTCATCCCTTACTATCTATACGCAAATTAAAAACCCAATATGTAGTCATTCGGAAATAATAGTTTAGTTGCAGCGGGGAGCGGAGAATTAATTACTCGACCATTGTATGTAAAATGATAAAGCCGCGTTCATCCCTATCAAATGAGCATCCACTTAGACATGTAATGAGTCTTGCTGGTTATTCTATTCCTTCCTCTTGTATCTTCTATTCCTTCATTATTTATTTCCTCTTCCTTCCTCATTTATTTCCTCTTCTTTCCTCATTTATTTCTTCTTCCTTCCTCATTTATTTTCTATTCCTTCCTCATTTATTTCCTATTCCTCAATCACTTATTTCCTACTCTCTCTCTCTCTCTCTCTCTCTCTCTCTCTCTCTCTCTCTCTCTCTCTCTCTCTCTCTCTCTCTCTCTCTCTCTCGTATCCACTGTAACATCCAATAAGGTTCACCACGTTCAATATCCCTCCCCCCTTCACCTTCCCTGTAACCGCCTCTTACCAGGTGTGCTGAGGACGAGAGAAACTGAGTCACGTGACACTGCTCTCAGGTGACTTCCATGGCGGTAAATCTGAACAATTCTCACTCACTCACTCACTCACTCCGTTCCTCCAGTTTCAGTGTACAAGAATGAGCAATAATTCTTACGACCGTCTTGCACCTCCAACCTGTGAGCGGCCAGAGAGCTCCCTTACATATTTAAATGACAGGGAAGGGGGAGATGAGACGAACCGACACTGTTTCTGGTTTTCTTATGCATCAAGGACAACACACGTTACTCTTGCTACAATTACGAGGTCACCAGTTCATGAAGAAATATCCCTCGTTACTAAACGTCATTGCATTAGCCAGAAATCATTGGAACATTCTTTTTAACTTGAAAATATTGACAAACGACATTGGTTCATCACTTTCTCGTTTTCTTTATCATCAAGGACCGTTAGGGTTGTTTAGGGAGTGTTGGTAATCTATTAGCGAAACGAAGCAGTTCCGAAAGAAACGAGTTATTAACCTCCAAGCTCGACTCGCGGGCAGTCATCACTAAGCATTCGCTGAGTACACACGCGGTCAGCTGTAAACTTCGCCGGTGCAAACACCCATTAGCGGTTTGCCTTAGTGGCGTCACGTACACCAGGCTACTACCTACAAGTTGACTCGGGCGTGGCAGCTTATTAACTCCTTCTGCAGTAACTTCTATCTACAAGGCCGGCCACACATCGAAAAGATATTCAAACCACTATATCTGAGAACTTCTACAACAAGCTAAGTGACCCACAGGTTATATCTTTGTTCTCGGGGCCATAGGGGAAGGGATAACTTTTGTAGGCGCTTAGCAGGGTTACCAGCCCAGCAAAATCAGGCGAGTCGGTGAGTGTGTGTTCGGCCGATATGTATTGCATAAAATTAGCAATAGGACAATACACGTTACTCTAGCCACAATAACGAGGTCTACAGTTCGTAAAGGATATTTCCCGAGCTACTAAACGTCATTGTATTAGTCAGAAATCATCAAAACGCTCTTAAAAATGCGAAATATTAACAAATGGCATCGGTGTTGTTAATAATGATGACGATGTGTTTTACTACCCATGAAGGACAACACACGTCAATTAATTTAAACACAATTAAGCGTTCTATACATCATGAAGAAATGTTCCCGAGCTATTAAACGTCATTGTGCAAGCCAGAAATCATTGAAACGGTCTTTTAACTTCAAAATAGCGACAACATGGCATCGATCTGCTCACCTTGTTGCTAATGACGATGATGTATGTTTTCTCCTTTTGTTACTCATGAAGGCCAATTATTATGAGGTCTAAAGTTCATAAAGAATTTTCCCGAGTTACTTTGCATCATTGTATTAGCCAGAAATCCCCGAATCAGTGAGTTTAACTTCAACACAGTGGCAAAATGCATCGGTTTCCTTTGTGTTAATATTGATGACGATGATAAGTATGTTTTCCTACTACAAGTTCTTACCAATCCTACTTTACCGCTCACAAGGAAAATTGCCCTGGCTACTAAACGTCACTACATTAGCCAAAAATTCTTATAAGCGGACTTCAGCTCAACAAAATAGACAAATGGCATCGGTTTACTTTGTTATTGCTAATGATGACGATGTGTGTGTTTTCCTACTACAAGTCCTTACCATTCCTTCCTTGCCACTCATAGGGAAAATTCCCCTGGCTACTAAGCGTCATTGCATTAGCCAAAGATTCTTATAAACTGGTAAACTCTGGAACAATCTTCCTTCATCTGTATTTCCTCCTGCCTACGACTTGAACTCTTTCAAGAGGAGGGTATCAGGACACCTCTCCTCCCGAAACTGACTTATCTTTCGGCCACCTCTTTGGATTCTTTTTAGGAGCAGCGAGTAGCGGGCTTTTTTTTTTTTTTTTTTATTAATGTTTACTTTTTTGTGCCCTTGAGCTGTCTCCTTTGCTGTAAAAAAAAAAAAAAAAAAAAAAAACGGACTTCAGCTCTGCAAAATAGACAAATGGCATCGGTTTACTTTGTTTCTAATGGTGACGGTTATACAAGGTCTTCCTATTATTAAGTCTTACCTCTCCTTGCTCGCTTGCTGATAACTGATCTGGGGCGCCGCACTAACACAACAGGAACCTTTCGAACACATTATCCGACTCGCCTTCCACTGTTACATGAAGCACAAGAAACATTTTCCTTACCGCCCGTCGTTTAGAAATACTCTGCCCGCCACGGCTGTCTGATTTGAACTGAGTCTGTGACGTCACGAAGACAACGGAGAGGCGTCCTGTGAGGGTGTTCCAGTAAGATAATGGTTATATATAGGCCTATTATTTTTTTTTTGCAGCAGGGAAAGGAGGCAGCTCAGAATTAAGCTACTTGTGACAACATAATTATAAGAGCAGCCGACTAGATTAAGGATTGAGAAGAAAAAAAAAAGACAACAATAAAAAGAACAGAAAATGAACAAGCAAAACAAGAACAAGAAGAAAAAGAGGAGGAAGAGGAAAGCTTTAGCAGATTATATAGGTACGTTACCAAAGTGTTGCACTCAGTAGACTATTTTGTATTTCTCAGTTTCAATCCAAAAAAGCTGTCACACCCACCGCACCAATAACAACATAGTGTAATACATTTACAGGTAGCGTTGTTGAAATCGATAGTTATTGATATTTTTTTGCAAGAGTTATGTTGTGAAATATCCATGCTTTTGCCAAGTGTGCTTTCATACTTTTGCAAACATTATTCTCATACTTACGATGTTATTTAGATACGAAACCGCTAAATAAGGGATGACTAGCACAGTTATATGTTAGTCTTTCAAGTTTACATTGCATTTTGTTTTACTGAAGGCAGAGCAGTCATTTCAGTTTACATATGTCTTGTTACTATTCTGCCTTAACTAAGAAGTGATTTGATCTTATATTTTGCAAACCGTACCGTAGATTTAGGCCGAGTAAGTAAGCCGAGTTTTCTTTCGCCACAACAAAATATGAGTCAGAGAAACCGATAAATGCCATGTTCTGAGTGACGATAATCTGACACTATTGAACTGTTGAGGTGAAGAAAGATTATTGGCAAGAATTTGAGTAATGTCTTGGAATTACGAGGTGCAGGAGAAAAAAGAAAAAAAAAAAGTGCGGATTGACTGACACGGAAGAATTTTCACACCAAAACATCGAGAGAGAGAGAGAGAGAGAGGGGAAAGAAATGACTGACAACGCCTCACTTCCTTCCTCCCCTAGACATTTTTATTTTTTTCTAGTTTCGTGGAATGTAGTAACTTTTTTCCTTTCTCTCTCTCTCTCTCTCTCTCTCTCTCTCTCTCTCTCTCTCTCTCTCTCTCTCTCTCTCTCTCCTACTTCATACGTACATCAAACTTTTCGATAAGATTTACTGTTTTATATATTTACTTTCCTTCTAACTTATCTTCTTATCATCTCTCTCTCATAACACCTAATCATATTCACCACCTTAAGTATTTATCCCCTCCTTTCACTTTCCTTCCTTCTTCACCTTCCCAGTAATCGCCCTCGACAGGTGTGCTGAGAGCGAGAGAGAGAAATGGAGAGTCACGTGACAAGGCTCGCAGGTGACTTTCAGGGAGGTAACCTAAACAACTCTCCCTCCCTCCCTGCCTTCCCTCCTCCCTCTTGACTCCACCCACCACGCCAACCCTAGGGAGAGAGGGAGGGGAAGAGGAAGGGGGGAGAGGAATGACTGACAACGCCTCTCTCCCTCTCTCCTACTCCCTTTTTTCCTCCTCCTCCCAGCTTGGTAGAATGTAAACACTAATTTTTTTCCTCCTTTCCTTCATTCAGTCTTAGATTTAGGGACGATAAGGCTTTTTTCCCGTTCATGCTCTCTCTCTCTCTCTCTCTCTCTCTCTCTCTCTCTCTCTCTCTCTCTCTCTCTCTCTCTCTCTTATAAAAACTGACCCACAAAAGGAGCGATGACAAAATGTGTATTAGAGGAGAAACGGATCAATTCTTTACGCGAACCCAACCCTGAGCTTTCTTGTAAATGTCACGCACTCGATAGCCTATTCACCGCCACCACCACCACAACCAGTACCACCATCCTCACTATCTCACCTCCCTTTCCTTGCCCCTTCTCAGAATACAAGGACCATAAGAACATCATTTCGTCATACCCTTACTCCTTAACCTTCTTCCTGCATCCCTGGAAAAGCAATGACAGCAGGAATTACATCACTACCACCACCGCCACCTCAACAACTCCCATTTCTCGTCCTCTTCAGAATACAAGGACCATTAGAACATCATTTCCTCATACCCTTACTCCTTAACTTCTTCCTACATCCCTGTTAGACAAATGGAAAATATATGACAACAGGAATTACATCACCACTACCACCAACCTCAGCACCACCTCAACTCCCATCTCTCCACCTCTTCAGAATACATGGACCACTACATCATTTCGTTATACCCTTTCTCCTATACGTTCTTCCTGCATCCCTGTTAGACAAATGGAAAAGATATGACTGCAGAAATTACATCACCACTACCACCACCTCAACAACTCCCATTTCTCGTCCTCTTCAGAATACATGGACCATTACAACATCATTTTTTTGACGTTACTCCTAAACGTTCTTCCTGCATCCCTGTTAGACAAATGGAAAAGCAATGACAGGAGGAATTACATCACCACAACCACCACCTCAACTACCCTTTCTCGTCCCTTTTCAGTCAACATTACATCACCATTTCTTCATATTCTTATCCCTCTAACACTACCAGAGAAATACGAAGGGAGTAACAGCAAGAATCCACCATCAGCAATACCATCACAGCCTCATCAGATCCCTTTCCTGTCCCCTTTCAGTCAACATAACACCATTTCTTCATACTCTTATCCCTCTAACACTACCAGAGAAATACGAAGGGAGTAACAGCAAGAATCCACCATCAGCTATACCATCACAGCCTCATTATCCCCCTTTCCTGTCCTCTTCAGCATACAGGCAACAATAGAGCATAATTTTGTCTTCCCCTCATTTCTAACCCTTCTTATTACAGTCAGACATCAGGGTTATGCAGTGACAGCAAGAACCAACATTTTACCACCACAATGTTACCACTATAACAGCATTCCATATTGTCCCTTTCAGAATTGAGGTAACTGTAAAGCATTTCCCTGTCATATCGTTATTCCTAGCCTTTCCTTCCTCCCTCTGAAACACGTGCAGGCAGTGAATAAAAAAAACATGACTTCCAAACATCACCCCATCCTGTCCCTTTTCAGTATACAGGGAACAATTGAGCATTTTCCCATCCTGACCTTACTCCTGCCCCTTCCCACACCCTGTCAGACCCACGTGCAGGCAGTGAATACAAGAAAACATGACCCCAAAACACCACCTGTCCTGTCCCTTTCAGAATACAGGGAACATTCAAGTATTATCCTGTCCTAACCTAACTCTTGGCCCTCCCTTCCTCCCTGTCAGTCCCACGTGCAGGCGGTGAATGCAAGAACACATGACCCCAAAACACCACCCTATCCTGTCCCTCTCAGAATACAGGGAACATTCCAGTATTATCCTGTCCTAACCTAACTCTTGGCCCTCCCTTCCTCCCTGTCAGTCCCACGTGCAGGCGGTGAATGCGGCAAGATTATACCCCTCGTATGCCTGACAATGCCTGACGAGTCCTTTGCCTGACAGAGACCAACAGATTCTGACAGGGAGTTTACGAGTTGATTTGAGGGTTTGTGAGAAAGACTACGAGGAGGAGGAGGACGATGGGGAAGGGGCAGATTTGAGGAAGAGGAGGAGGAGGATTTGAGCGTGTGTGAGAGGAGGAAAGGGAAGAGGAAGGATTTGCAGGAGTCACACTTTCACCAGTCTTTCAGGGAGGGAGGGATTTTCAAGACATTCACTCCCACGTAAATACTTCCCTTCCCTTACCTTCCCGCCCCTTCCCAGCACACAGGAATCTCTCTCTCTCTCTCTCTCTCTCTCTCTCTCTCTCTCTCTCTCTCTCTCTCTCTGGGCCGGCCACTCCTACGGTCCTTTCCCTAAGCTCCTCCCTCCCCCACCACCCACCACCTCCTCTTCCTCCTCCTCCCTGGCTGGCAATCTCTCTCAGACATTCCAGCTGCCGCGACCAAGTTCCAGAGTTTTTCGTGTATTTCATTAACGTCTTCGCGCGGCACGAAGGAAGGAAGGAGGGAAGAGAGAAAGAGAAGGGGCCGGCAACAGTTCATCACCCCCCCCACACACACACACATGTACACACCCACATGTACACACCCACGCGCTTACAGGAGGTCTACACACACACACACACACACACACGTTGCTGCCATGATGTTATATGTTGAAAGAGTCTTGCGTGGGAGGGAGGGAAGAGGAGGAGGAAGCGGCAGGTGAGAACAGGACAGGTGAGGAGGAGGTAGTGATCAAGCCTCTACCTGTAACATCACCACCTCACCTCAGCTTCCGGTAAACCTATAAAGCAATCCCTCGTTACACTTTGCTCTCGTAACACTCCCAACCCAGTACACAGTTAGAAAAGGAGAAAAACAAGATATGCCTTACCTGTTCTTGAAGTTCAGCGGCCTTAAGACGAGAGGATAACCTTGAGAGGAGACGAACACACACACTCACTCACACACACACACGCACACACACACACGGCTATGTAGAAAGAATCCCACTCTAAATTTACATCATCTCGCGTGCTAGGGGCCCACACGAGAATCCAGCTAGGTGGCAACAGTTCCGTACACCCTCACCACACACGTACAGCTACGCATAAGTTTGGATATGGATCATACGATAACAACACCAACAAAAGTCGACAACGTGGCGGCCTCGACACATACACCTCTCACACACAAGACACAAGTTTGCACTGAGCCCAGAGTGACTCGGGGACCCCCTCTCTCCTGCCTCCACCTGCCACCAGCCTCTCTTCCCAGTACCTACCTGCGCGCGCATGCCGGGATCGACTGCCTTGCATCTCCTATATCTACGTTACTTTTCGTTATTTTTCATCCCCAGACAAGGTTCAGCTCCTCTTGGTGCCTCGGGAATGCTAAAGTGGAGATCTGTCATGCTACTGGGAGGCTATTCGCTCATTCACATCCCTCACCCCCCCCCCGCCCCCCCTCTTCTCCCTCTCCACTTCCTCCTCCTCCTCCTCTCCCGCTGTCTGTGTCCTCATCTCCCATACCTGCGTTGATTTTCTTTATTTTTCACCGCTCGGCAAGGTGTTCAGCTCCCGTAAGTGCCGCAGGAATCCTAAAGTGAGCGCTCGTAGGACCTATAACATCCTGAGACACTCACTCGTATCCCTCGCTCTCTCCCCCTTCATCTCCCGCCCGTGTCTTCATCTCCCATACCTGAGTTGATTTTCTTTACCTTTCAACGTTTTGCCAGGTATCTACGACCCATCAGAGCCTCAATGATCCTAAAATGAACGCTAGGGAGAGTCCTTCGCGCGCGCTCTATCCTTCTTCCTCCTCTCCCGCCCTTGTCTTTATCTCCCATACCGGCGTTAATTTTCTTTATTTTTCAACGCTGCGTCGGTTATCTTGCTCCCATTACGCCTTCAAGAATCCTACAGTGAGCGCTAGGAGTCATTCACATCCTTCGCGTTCTCTCTTCCCCGTTTCCTCCTCTCCTCTCCCATACCGGCGTTAGTTTTCTTTATTTTTCAACGCTGCGTCGGTTATCTTGCTCTCATTAGTACCTCAAGAAATCCTACAGTGAGCGCTAGGAGTCATTCACATCCTTCGCGTTCTCTCTCCCCCGTTTCCTCGTCTCCTCTCCCATACCAGCGTTAAATTTCTTTATTTTTCAACGCTGCGTCCGTTATCTTGCTCCTATTACGCCTTCAAGAATCCTATAGTGAGCGCTAGGAGTCATTCACATCCTTTGCGTTCTCTCTCCCCCGTTTCCTCCTCTCCCATACCGGCGTTAATTTTCTTTATTTTTCAACGCTGCGTCGGTTATCTTGCTCCCATTACGCCTTCAAGAATCCTACAGTGAGCGCTAGGAGTCATTCACATCCCTCGCGTTCTCTCTCCCCCGTTTCCTCCTCTCCTCTCCCATACCGGCGTTAATTTTCTTTATTTTTCAACGCTGCGTCGGTTATCTTGCTCCCATTACGCCTTCAAGAATCCTACAGTGAGCGCTAGGAGTCATTCACATCCTTCGCGTTCTCTCTCCCCCGTTTCCTCCTCTCCTCTCCCATACCGGCGTTAGTTTTCTTTATTTTTCAACGCTGCGTCGGTTATCTTGCTCCCATTACGCCTTCAAGAATCCTATAGTGAGCGCTAGGAGTCATTCACATCCCTCGCGTTCTCTCTCCCCCGTTTCCTCCTCTCCTCTCCCATACCGGCGTTAATTTTCTTTAATTTTCAACGCTGCGTCGGTTATCTTGCTCCCATTACGCCTTCAAGAATCCTATAGTGAGCGCTAGGAGTCATTCACATCCTTTGCGTTCTCTCTCTCCCCTTTCCTCCTCTCCTCTCCCATACCAGCGTTAGTTGTCTTTATTTTTCAACGCTGTGTCAGTTATCTTGCTCCCATTAGTGCCTCAAGAAGCCTAAAGTGAACGATAAGAGTACATAAAATTATCATCCCGAGTCATTCACATCGCCGCGCTCTCTCCCTCCCCCCCCCTCCTCGATCTCTTATCCTCCTTTAATCATCTCCCATATCTGTCACTTCTCTTTACTTTTCAACGCTGCAGGTGCCTCAAGAATACCACAGTGAGCCCTTCATAGTAAGACCAATATAGGAAGTTATCACATCACTCGCTCTTTCTCTTCCGACCGTCTTAATATAAGCTAACACACCTATGATTTTTTTTCTTTGGCAAGGTATTCAGCTCCCTAAAGCACCTCAAGAAACTGGTTCATCACAAGTGTTAAATGACCATATTACTCTCTCCCACTTTCCCTCTATTCTCAAACTTTTCCTATTTTCCTTTCTTTCTATTTTTTGTTTCATCTAACCCTTCCTCTATTTCTTTTTCTTTCTTCTACAACCCGCTCGCCTCATCTCCCTTCCGGTTGCCTTACATCTATATCATTGGTTTCCTTTATCCTTCAAGACTACACAGCATCTATAGCTCTCCACGAGGGCCTCAAGAGTCAGCAGAACACATGGAGGTATATATATATAGGGCAGAACATCTCACGTGGTCTCCCCCTCTCTCTCTCCCCCTTCCTATCTCCATCCTCTGCGCGGGAAGGAAGGAGAGGAAACACGTGACCAACCTCCTCATCCATCTTTAATATAATTGTCCTTTACATGTGCAGAGGCCTGGTTTTGAGCTTATTAGTGTGTATGTGTTCCGGTTACCCTTACACACACGTTTAATCACTCGCTCACTCCATATATAACACGTGGGAAATAGCTGTTCATCACTCGCTCACTCTATATAACACGTGGGAAATAGCTGTTCATCACTCGCTCACTCTATATAACACGTGGGAAATAGCTATGTCCCTCTTGGAGCTTACGTTGAAAATGACTGACCATCCTAATAATGTTACGTGATTCTAGTCTCCACATGCCATCCTCTTAGGGCTTAGCTGTATTAAATTACCGTCACGAACCTTCTCGCGGGATTTCAAGGATTTATATCTCGAACATGAGCGCCACGATGCTATTCTGATCAAGGCTATGCAGTGAGATGCGGATGCTGTGGATAGTGAGATGTGGATGCTGAGGATAGTGAGATGATGCTGAGGTGATGGAGGAGTAATGGGGAACATGAGAGAGGAGGAAGTGAAGAGAAGAAGGAAGAAGAGGCAACAGTAAACTGATAGAAGAGAACAAAAGGAAAACTGAGATTGCAGATGAATGACAAAATAATGTGTTTTGTGATGCTCAGATGGAGAACTTTAGGGTTTTTGTCTGAACATGTGCTAATCTGCTTTCTGTGCCATGGAGAATCAAGACTGAATAAAGGGGTTCACAGGAGCTCCCGCAATACCACCGTCACTCTACAAGAACATGTGCCATTCATCACCAGATTCAGTCACGCTACATTCCCTTGATAATCTTCTTCCCTACCCAACACCACCACCATCACTACCACAGTCACTACTACTACTACCACTACTTTTTTTTTTTTAACAGCAGAGGAGTCCGTTCAAGGGCATAAAAAAGGTAACAAATGTGAAAAAAAGCCCGCTACTCACTGCTCCTATAGAGAGTTAGAGGAGTGGCCAAAAGATAGGTCAACTACTACTACTGTTGTTACTACTACTACTACTACTACCACTACTACTACCACTACCACTACTACTACCACTACTACTACCACTACTACCACTACTACCACCACCACCACCACCACTATGCTAATTTTTGTGAGTGAAAGCTTAAAATATGTCATAGAAATTTAAGCGGTGATCCAAATACCAGATATTAAACAGCTTAGCTTATACAAGAGGTCACAGATTGGTTGGTGCAAGGCCAAGGCCCTTCAAAGCTCTGGGTAGAATTAGATTACTTACTGGGCTGCTGCTTCACAAAGAGGTAACTAAGAACTTGGTAAAGGGATTTGATTATCTTAAGCCTATGTACCTATAGTGGTTTGATTACTTGTATTACTTCATTTTTCTTTGGCTAGGTGGGAAGAATGCGACTCGGTGCTGAGGGTAACTTACATTAGGCTGCAGGGAAGACTTGGAACAGTGTGCTTCACCTCTAAACAGGATATGAAAACCCAGACTCTCAACATGGATTTTCTTTCACATATTTACAAACAGAGAAAAACAATAACAGTTTATTGTTACTCTATAACATATCTTGGCACAAGCTTTCGTTTTTTTATCTCTACCATTATCCTAAAAAATCAGTCTTTTTCTTGCTATGTAATCCCCAAATCTCAATTACTGTTCGCTGTTGTAATGACAATTTTATTGCTGGGAGGGCAGAAGGTGCACCACTGTGTGTTTGGAGATTGCATAACAAGGTTCTATACTAGAGTAAGTCTACCTGGCAAACTAGCTGAGCACCACTGAAGGTCCTGAACTACTGACCGACAGACAGATGGGCAACATTGTGGCAGTGACATGCAGTTTGTTGGGGGAGGCTGAGAGGGCAGAGCCTCCCTCCACACTATCTTAGGTGGTCTCCTGAGCCTGGGGCTGACGTGGCACCATCACCACACAACACATTAACAGCTCACAGGGTCCAGGCACCTCTCGTTTTAGCGGAGCCTAAATGTAGTGCTTTGGGATGAACGCAATGTTGAAAATTTGAGATATTTCTTACTTTACCTATTTTTCTTCTAATTACCCAATCTCAACCCACTGGCTTACCATGCACTCTGAAAGAAAAAATACTGTTTGAATTGAGCAAAACTCATTTTACAGATCCAAAAATACAATCCTTGCTTAAAACGAGAGCTGCCTGCACTTTTTTTATTTAGAAAATGAAGATATTATAAAAATACTTTGCTATGTATAAAGAAAAAGCTAATATACTTATGAAATTTGAAGAAGGCACTCATTCCATTCTTAAATGACCTCTGCCACGCAACACACGGAACACTGGCACCGCACAGTGCTCCCCTCGGCCCTGGCTCCCTCAGGGCAGGCGGCCACACCACCGCCCCAGACACTTTGCTCCTCTACAGGAGACACCAAACATCGCCTGCAGGAAACCTAACACCAGAACACAGTTTATCTGATGTAAGACATCTCAAATTTGTATGAAGTTTACTCTAACTTATTTATGTTTTATTATTTACTAAGACAGTGGTGGGAGAGACATGAACTTGTTTATATTTTTCTCTTATCTTCAATAAATTGAATAAATGTATAATTTACCAATTTGGGTGTAATTCAGGTCAAATGTTTTGTCACTTTTAGCACTGCTCAGGGCTGGCCAAAACACAGCCTCTTATGGCTGATCAATCCTTGCTCTTATTAAAACACTGACTCAAGAAATATGAACCAAACTTTCTTCCTGACGGTCACTAAGCAAGACATTAACAGTGATGGTTCTGAGACACACACAGTGTTTTATGGACATTCCCCACGGTGGTCAGTCCTGTGCAGTGGACTGAGGGCTGGACACAATGAGCCAGGGATGCACAACACACTGCACTGTTATTGCCCTTGGATATTTTTTCTGTAAGCCTGACACAGAAATAAGTAACTAGTAAATAAATGCATGAGGTCTTAAGGTTCTAAGAAAAAGATGAAGAAAAATAAAGTTCTAAAGGCACAGCTTGCCTCAGATGGATATAATAACCATTAAATTAATATTTATTTTTATCCAAATTGCTTTCACCTTACACTACACGTCTGAGAGCAAAATACCCAGCTCAGTGCCTTCCTCTTGTCCTATATAAGCTATCTGTGCATTATGTACATGAGTGTGAGCCGCACAGCACAGCGGAGGATTACTCCACATCCAAAGACTGCTCTTCATGTGCTTGTCAAAAAATCTTCATTTATTGTTTTCTTGAGAAATAATCAATAAATATTAAATACTGGCATATACTGGCTCAGAAGTGCAGCCAGCAAAAATAATACATTCCCTGTGTGTGTGTGTGTGTGTGTGTGTGTGTGTGTGTGTGTGTGTGTGTGTGTGTGTGTGTGTGTGTGTGTGTGTGTGTGTGTGTCATGAAGCTACTTGTGGAGAACAATCCAGACAACACCGGAGCAGTGTCGGCACACACCTGAAGTGTGTCTGCACCATGACTGGCTGAGCCAATGAATAATTTTCCCATGCTAACAGTTAAATAGTAAATCTTACTGATATGTGGAGATTTTTTGGTGAACATGACACAAAAATCAACCTTGAAAGTTTGCTCCATAAACCAATCTTAAACTTTCTGTTCCCCGTCCCCCAAAAAAGTGTTTGAACATTCCCCAAACACATCACGAATAACTGAACTGGATTATTCAAATTTAGACGTAAGATGATTAAAAATATTACCATGAAGTTCTACCTCTTTCCCTTTTATTTCCTCTTCTTCTTGTGGGTGAGGTGAGGGCCTTGTGACGGCAGCTGTCCATCCAGCGTGCAGGAGCGGCAGCAGAACCGGGCGTAGTACTTGTTGGTGCAGTAGTTGGCGCGCACGATGAGCTTGCAGTTGGCAAAGAAGGGATTGTCCGTGCAGGTTGGGTGGACATAGATTCCTGGAAAAAAAGACGGCAAGTGGTACTGACGTTGTAAAACCTAAGAAAAAGAACAAAAAAGAAAGCATTGTCTGTTCAGGTTGGGTGAAAATAGATTCCTGATAAAACTGCTGACCTTTGATGGTGATGACGGTGGAGCTGTCCGCTGTGCCGTATTCATTCTGCACGTGACACTTGTACAGGCCGGAGTCTCCCACCTCTGCGTCGGTGATGACTAGCGTGCTGTCTTCTGCAGGGGGAAAGAATACGTACTTCATATATAGAAAAAGAACAGACACTACCCACCCTTCTTCCTAACAAAATATCTACTTCTTCTTCTTTTCCTATCTTTCACATGGAGTCTTCCTAACAAGATATCTTTTTCTCCTCCTCCCTTTTTTCTACTTCTTCTTTTCCTATCTTTCACATGGAGTCTTCCTAACAAAATATCTTTTTCTCCTCCTCCTTTTTTTCTACTTCTTCTTTTCCTATCTTTCACATGGGGTCTTCCTAACAAAATATCTTCTTCTTCTCCTTCATCTCCTTCTTTTATTCTTCATCTTTTCCTATCTTTCATATGAAGTTGCTGTTCCTGCTTTCTAACTAAGAGTATAAAAATGTGTGCAAATTATTAATCTCTTTAGCATATACAAATATAACATAGGCATAGATTAGACTGCAACACTACAGTAACACACAATACGGAACACATCTTCTTGAACACTATATCCCTAACAAAACATTCTCCCCTACTAACATAATCAGTATTAATCCTAAATACCAAATCCATAACATACTGCCGTTCGCATCACTTCTTTGTCCCTCTACTCTCTCACTTTCTCATCCCTCCTCCACCTTTTAATACATTCATTCCTTACTCGTCCCTTTACTCTTTCATCACTTTCTCATCCCTCGTCCACCTTTTAATACATAACTAATACATGAAAAGCCACCAAACCACCATCACATACTTCCCTTCGCATCACTTCATCCCTCTACTCTCACTTTCTCATCCCTCCTCCACCTTTCATACAACAAACATCATTTAAAGAACTACCAAACCTCCATATGAAGACCGACTTAACATACTGTTAGTCCATCCAACCCCACTAAGGCAAATAAGGAAGCTAAACAAAATGAAGAAGAATCTGTTAGTGTACGGAGTCATCAATGCCTCGCCACCACACACTTAACTCACCTTCTATGGCGTACTTCCTCGAGTCCGTGATCTGGTTGTCTCCCTTGAACCAGGTCGTCACCGGGACCGGGACGCCACGCACCTCACAGGGGATGTGGATGGTGGAGTGTGGCGGGAACTCGGTGCTGTTCAGGCGGATCACTGCACGCAAGGGAACTGACAAGGCAAGGTGGTCACATTTAGCAGAGGTCAACAAGGCAGCTTAATACTATATGCCAAGCGATAGCCACTGGACGCAATGCCTTCTTTAATTATATATAGTCAAGTGCTCATTCATCAGCTGAAAATAGAGTGAGTTATATTAAAGATCTCATAGATTAAAATTCTCTTCCTCATAAAGTTCTCATACTTGTAAAACATCCTTAGAATATCATATTTGAGCAACAGTTTTTGATATAGCAGCAGATCTTTCTTTTAACAACAATAAGTTTACATACAAAGAAGTGTAAATTACAATCTAGACTTTTAAACATTACTCAATAAATTTCTTGTAGTTTTAAGGTGCAGCATCATTCCTCCCCTAACTAATCATGCCAATTAGTCAAAACACAGATTACCAAGAGACAGCTTAGATATTAATTGGCTCAGAGGAGTCCATCGCCATCACTGGGCACATGTTGACAGTCATCAGTGTGAGCAACCAACAAGCATGCAAGGCCTCACCTATGTACTGCCGGGTGGTGGGTGCCAAGGTAGTCCTTTGGCCAGACGGTGAGTGGTAAGCGGGCCAGTACGGCCGCTGGCCAGGCCGAACGGCAGGGAAGAGGGTGGTGAGGGAGGAAAAGGGGGAAGGAGTGGAGGGAGCCTTGGGAGGGTCGAGTATGTATTGAAGGAAGTTCCTATCACCAGCGAGGGTGTCACGGACGGGGCCGAGGGCACGCAGCACAATGGTCTGAGACGTGGCTCTTCCCTGTCCGTTGTACACCTGGCATGTGTACGGCCCAAGGCTCCTCAGGGTGACCAGGCGGAGTGTCAGGGAGCCATCCCTCAGCTGCTCGAAGCGTTGTGAGGAGAGTGGCAGCATGTCCGTGCCGCGCCACCACGTGATGGAGGGGCGCGGCCAGCCCACGGCACGGCAGTACAGCACCATGTTGCCCCCGAGGGAAGCCACTGGGGTCTTGGCATTCCAGGGAACAACAGCAGCTTCCCGAGGCTTGGGATCTGGCATGCATTACAGGTTAGTGAGTGCCGCCGCCACAAGCGCCCGGCCGGCCCAGACTCAGGTTGACCCCAACATGCTGAGTGCACTGCTAAGAATGGTTTAGTGGTCACCGGGATTAATGTCAGAGATCATTCCACCAAGCAAAGACAAGGCCATTAATGTAAAAATATTATATGAAAGATTAAACATGCAGTGATACTTTCCAGGATGCAAATAAACTAAGGTTTCTAGTATTCCATTAGCACCGTCTAAATGATATATTAGTACCAATACCACAGCCAAAATTACACCAGATTAGGTAGTACCATTATATAATGTTCTTGGAATATTTATCAACTTACAATTTACTTCACAAGAAAACAAAAATGTCTTTCCCAATATTTAAAACTTGCAAGCACACACATGTCTGCGTGCAAGTGTAACATTCCAAGAACACAAGAACATTGCTAGTTGAAAAGATGTGAAGTCCAGTCACAGCACCAAGCCGTTACTCAAGGAGGTATTTAGTGCATGTTATGTGGAGAAACTGCCCACTCATTTCCTTGAAGATTAAACATTTAGTTTCTACCCATCAACAAAGGTAACCCCAAGGAGAGATAGTCCAGTTAAGCCACATGCACTACAGAAAAATCACCATTGCTTCCATAACCAAAGCTCTAATTTCCTATCTATCACGATGCAACCATAACACAGGATAGCCCAGTCAGGTCACACGTGCTTCATAGTGTGTCGGGTGAAGCAGTTCCTGAAGTCACCCGTACTCACCAATCACTGTGAGCTGGGCGGTGCGGCGGGCGGGTGAGCCCACGCTGTTGTTGGCCTCACAGGTGTACGTGCCAGTGTCGGTACGCTCAACATTCACCACCTGCAGCGAACCCCCAGGAAGGATTCTGAACCGGCTGGACAGACTCTCAGTGTTGATCTGGAAGGCGAGGAGACAGAGTTACCACAAACATCATCACCATTAATTTTAAACCTGCTTGATTTGCTCTGAAGTAAGTGTGAGTGTGAGTCTGTGAGTAAAAATGTGAGTGTGTGAGTGAAATAAGTGTTGATCAAGAAAATAAAGATGCGAAGTTATCACAATCGTCAACATTAAAAAATCTAAACCTGCTTGATGGGCTCTGAAGTGTGTGTGAGTGTGAAAATGTGAGTGTGACTGTGTGAGTGAAGTAAATGAGTAAAAGAAAACGAATAGGGAGAAATGAGTAGAGAGAAATGAGTGAAGGGAAATAAGTAGAAGAAAATGTCATGGAGACAAAAGTTAAGATAAGGTCAATTGACGTTTACTGAGCCTTACCGTGTATGAGCCGCGGTACCAAGTGATGGAAGGCGCGGGGGAGCCCTGGGCCTTGCAGGTTATCGCCACGACGTCATTCTCCTCCACTGAGACCTCATCATCAAACTCAGTGATGCGCGGGGGCTCTCCGTACTCTGTGGAAAAGGGTGGAACGTGAATGCCAGGCTGAGAATTCATGTAGTTTTTTGGAAGCAAACAGAGAATCCTACAGCTCAGTCTTAAGTGTTGTGAAAATTTCAAATGATTATGGATGCTATGAAATAAAAAGTCTCAAAACAAACATTCTAACATGCGTTCCTTGAATTTACCTCAATTTAAAAGTTCATCCACTTCACCTGCACAAACAGCCTAGTTCACTGCTTACAGGCTGCCCTTGTATACTCACACTGAATACCACTGTGCTTTAACCCATACTTGGCGAATGTGATTTGATGCGAAACAACATGTAGTATAACAGCATTTTACAAGGTCACTTTTTTGGCTACTTTTTACTTTTGTGAGAGCGGTGAGTAGCGGGATTTTATTTATTTATTTATTTATTTATTTTTTACCCTTTTTGTTGCCCTTGAGCCGTATCCTTTGATGTAAAAAAAATCAATAAATAAAATAAATTAAAAAATCCACCTGTGACACTCATGTATGGGCTTAAG
>NC_066551.1:2372500-2405000 GCF_024679095.1 Eriocheir sinensis | reverse complement strand
AACTGTCGCAAGGATAATACATTCCCAATAAGCAATCCATCTGATGTAAACCAAACTGCCAAATGCACTGTCTCCATTTCTCCTGTTACTGAATTTCACATCTTGCATCCATGTTAAGAATAGCAAGGATTAACACCTCATGGACTATTATTTAAATCAACCTGGTGATCTCACATTATATCAGAATTTTAAGAGGCAAAGAGACAGTTTTTCATGGACTTAACCCGGTAGCAGAGACGGGCCAAATTTGTGGCTTTACCATATACCAGCGACGGGCCAGTTTTGCCATGATATAACCCCCAAAACAGATGATGCATAAACTGATCGCAAATGCGTTGATATATATTATGAAATGGTTTGCGTGAGTGATGATTTTTCCTCATTTTTCTCGCTTAGAGGGCCTTTAAGAAACACGATCCCCGCAGCTACCAGGTTAAGAGACTCACTTTCTACGTAGGTTCCTTCATCGGGGACGGTGTAGCTTGGCGTTGTGGCCTGGGTCTTCTGGCATCGCTGCTGACACAGACGCAATGAGTCAAACCTGTGGCAGAACAAACAACACGATCACTTCCTATTTCCTTGTGCTATGACCGATAGTAATAGCAGTAGTGGCAGCAGCACCTTAGCAGTAGAAAAGTAGTAGTAGTAGTAGTAGTAGTAGAGTGCAAGTAGGAGCAGGAGTTTCTTTCTGAACTGCCATAATTTGTAGACAGCAAGAGTTCAGATGAAGAGAACTAACACCGATCTATATTAGGGAGTGCGTAAAACCTTGTACTGCGCTCATGAAGTATTATTCCACAGCACTAAACCTTCCAACAGTGTATCATTTCAAAGCCTTCCACACCTGTTTTTGTTCCCCTGGCAGCCTCCATAGTCAAACTCGTAGCACTGGCTGGTGGTGCCGTCGTAATAGTACTGCCGGAAGCTGCCACTGCACGGACCCACCACCAGAGGGAGCTGGCAGATGTCTGGAACACGCGAAATGTAATGTTATATGGTATGCCGGTATTGTCTTTATGAATTTTTATGTGGAAGTGTAGATCTTGTTGCATATAACCTGGAAAGGGAGAGAAACTGACTTGTGATGCGTTGAAAATAAATCCTTTAAAACCTATGCCAGTAAGAAAAGGAAGATAATGAAATAAACAAAAAGAAAAGAAAAAAGAATTGCCAGTAGGGTTGTAGTAAAGAGAAAAAGATGGAATAAAAGAAAATAAAAAAGAAAAGATAGAAGAATTGCCAGTAGGCTTGTAGTAAAGAGAAAAAGAAAAGAAAAGAAAAAAGAAAAGAAAAAAGCATTGCCAGTTGGGTAGAAGTAAAGAGAAAAAGATAGAATAAAAGAAAAGAAAAAAGAAAAGAAAAAAGAATTGCCAGTTGGGTAGAAGTAGAGAAAAGATAGAATAAAAGAAAAGAAAAAAGAATTGCCAGTTGGGTAGAAGTAGAGAAAAGATAGAATAAAAGAAAAGAAAAAAGAAAAGATAGAAGAATTGCCAGTTGGGTAGAAGTAAAGAGAAAAGATAGAATAAACGAAAAGAAAAGAAAAAAAAGAAGAATTCAGTCGGGTCGTAAGAAAGAGAAAAAGACAAAAGAAACAGAGAATAACAAAGCTCACCCTGGGCCTCCCCACACTTGTTCTCACACTCCTGACGGGTCTTGAAGCGGTTCTTGTTCCCCCCGCAGCCGCTGTACAGGAACTGCTTGCACACGCCGTCCTCGCTGTCGTAGTGCCAGTAGGCCTGGTAGTCGTCGCAGTTGCCTTGGTTTTGTTGCAGGAAGCAAGACTCTGCAGCAGGACAGAATCAGGTCAGTGGGGAGTCAGATAAAAATGGAAAATGCCTGTTTGTCCACTATAATAAGGTGATGTCATAACTTGCTCATGTTGGAAAGGTACCTGCTGGCGAATACAAGTCCAACACGTGATCAGGCCATGGCGAATTACACACACACATACGCACACACACACCTGTTCCCTTCCCTTCACCTAACCCCTTCCCTTAACCCGGTAGCAGCGACGGGCCAAATTTCTTACTTTACCGTGTAGCAGCGACGGGCCAAATTTGTTACTTTACTGTGTAGCAGCGATGGGCCAAATTTGTGGCTTTACCGTGTAGCAGCGATGGGCCAAATTTGTGGCTTTACCGTGTAGCAGCGATGGGCCAAATTTGTGGCTTTACCGTGTAGCAGCGATGGGCCAAATTTGTTACTTTACCGTGTAGCAGCGACGGGCCAAATTTGTGCTGTGATTTAAACCCTCCCAAAATAAATGATACATAAACTGATCACAAATGCTTTGATACATATTACGAAATGGTTTGTGTGAGCGATGATTTTTCTCATTTTTCTCGCTTAGAGGGACCATTAAGAAACATGATCCCCGCTGCTACCGGGTTAACCTGTTCCCTTTGCCTAACCCTCTTCCTTTCACCTAACCCCTTCCCTTCTCAGCAGCACGTCTTCACCTATAAGGAACTCCTCCTCGGTGGGAATCTTCTTCCTGTTGCCGCAGTAGTTCTCGCACTCCTCAATGCTGCCGAAGTTGTTCTGGTTGCCGCCGCAGCCGCCATACACGAAGGACTTGCACTGGGCCTCCACAGAGTCGAAGAACCAGCGCTGTTCATACTCGTCACAGTCGCCGGGGCTGCTGGGCATGTAACACACATCCTCGTCTTGCTCTGAACGTGAACCAGGGACATGTGTTAGACGGGGGGATTGATTGATTGAGTTGTAGGATCATGGCGCCGCAACTACAGTGGTCATGTGGCGCTGAATATTACACCTCGTTTAAAACCGCAAAATTATACTAAAAGAAAACCGTTAAAGTTAGACAGGGGGTAAAACATCTCATGAACTATAACAGATGCTACTCTTAACTTCCAAGATGAAAGAATATAAAGAAGAAAGCAATAATATTAACTGATAAGTATTGGAGAGCAAATCATAACACATCCTCCTTGAAATCTGAACAGGAACCTTCAATACACTGAGGAAGATGATCTGGAAACTGGAACCAACACAGTGAGAAAGATATCTGTAAACTGCAACACATTGAACTGCATGTTTCTTTTACTTTAGAGGACAATGAGTAAGCAAACAATGATACCAACACAAAATAAATAAATGCAGTAAAAGCCTGTTAATCTGAATAGCACCTCACTCACTTGAATTTGGATTAGCGATTTTACAGACTATTGAAGGGCCGACCAGATCACCATCAACATATCGTCACCTTCGTAAACAAGCCGCCTGTCATTTTTTTCTACTTTACAGGAAATCAGAAAAGAACTGTCATTATCTCATTTGGCTAAATATTTAGACAGAAGCGAAGAGGTCGATTCTAGAACACTCAAACTCTGAATAACGAAGGCAACTATACAAAAATGGGTGTCATGTTGAAAAATGGATGTAGACAAAAACCTGGAAATTGCTGAAAAATGACTTAGGCAATTCTTTTATAAGGGTGACGATATATTACTCTTATTGCATTATTTTTATTGAGTATTAGAGCAACTATACAAAAATGGGCGTCATCTTGAAAAATGGATGTAGACAAAAACCTGGAAATCACTGAAAAATGACTTAGGCGATTCTTTTATAAGGGTGACGATATATTACTCTTATTGCATTATTTTTATTGAGTATTAGACTGTAACTTCCGGACTTCAAGAATTCATAAAATCGCTGAACTATGGCTATTCAAATCAATGGACTTTTACTGTAAACACAAATAATAACGTTAACATGCACTAAAACTTCTAAACAACAAACACATACTGAACTTTCCAAATGCTTTACTCACCCTAACATCACCTGCAAAAAAGATAAATCAACACACATGCTTCTGGTGCAACATAGAGGTACATATTCTTATCTTTTCTAACATATCCTTATCAATTCTTATTCATTCTTTTTTAACTTATTCATTTTGTTGTTGGACAAGACAGCACAGAGAGGACATTTGAACACCAAGACGGTAAATTCAAGACACACTCATCACCTGCTTCACATCCCGGACAGTCGCCTCACACTCCCCTCTCGTTTTGTACTAACTATTCCTATTTATTCTTTATTCTTATTTAACTTATTCATTTTGTTCTTGGACGAGACAGCACAGAGAGGAGGGATACACAAACACCAGGACACACTCATCACCTGCTTCATCTCCCGGACAGGTTGCCTCACACTCCCCTCTCGTCGTGTACCTGTTAGCATTGCCGTCACAACCTGTGTAATAGAAGGGCATGCACCTGGCCTCTGTGTAATCATAGTACCAGCGAGGGAGCGTCTCTTCGCACAGGCCGGAAGCTTTGGGCAGCGTGCACAGGTCTGTTAAGCCGAAACGAGCGGATGAGAGGTTAGCGGGCATCATTCTACTGTCTTCCGTTCGTCATTACACATGCAACCTTTATTTGTTTATTCATTCATTTATTTATTTTCGATTTATCTTATTTTGTTTTGTTTTATTCTGTTTTATCATTATTCTTGTATCTGTCTTTAGTTTTATTTTTTTACATCTGAAATTGACCTCTTTTATCTTAGTATATCTTATCATTATCTTTTAGCGATCTTTTATTTATTTATTACTATTTTTACATATGAAATTGACCTCTTTTATCTTAGTATATCTTATCGTTATCTTTTAGTGATCTTTTATCTATTTATTACTATTTTTACATATGAAATTGACCTCTTTTATCTTAGTATATCTTATCATTATCTTTTAGCAATCTTTTATTTATTTATTACTATTTTTACATCTGAAATTGATCTCCTTTCTGGCCACTCATGTCAATTTTTTATTATTTACAGGAGTATTGCTTATCATACTTTTTTGTTTATAGATTTTTTTCCCCTTGAGTTGCTTCCCTTACTGAAAAAAAAAAAGGCCAAGGGAAAAAATAATAGTTAGAAAGTACCCTCCCCATGTTACTCCTACCACAAGAATACCAGAAATGCCAGAAGTACGATCAGTTTGGGTTGGGAACATGTCTTAACTATGGCAGACTTTCCCAAATATATATGCTTACGGGTGAAAATGATAAAAGACAGGGGATTCATAGCTTTACCCAATTAAGTTTAACGGCAAGAATAACGACAAGATACAGAATAAATTGGGTTAGGAAAGTGTCTTAACTATAGCAGACTTCCCGACATATTTATGAGTATGCTTAAGAGTAACGATGATAAAGGATAAGGGATTGATAGCTTTACCCAATTAAGTTTAACGGCAAGAATAACGACAGGATACAGAATAAATTGGGTTAGGAAAGTGTCTTAACTATGGCAGACTTCCCGACATATTTACGAGTATGCTTAAGAGTAACAATGATAAAGGATAAGGGATTCTTAGCTTTACCCAATTAAGTTTAACGGTAAAATTAATGACGGATACTTAATTAATACTTTTCTGTGCAGACTTTTCCAATTATTTATACTTACGAGTGAAGATGATAAAGGATTGGGATACATATGGCTTTACGTAAGTTTGTATAGGAGCAAAAAATAATGACGGCCACAGAATAAACACTTTTCTGTGCATTACATGAAAGTTAAAAATCGTAACATAAGAAATAAAGGGCATATGTAATGACGTCCGGAGGCTATATTAATAACACTACATTCATCTAATTTACTCTAGTCATTCCCAAAGCAAGCTCCTACGTGTGCAAGACTATCACTAAGGTTCTACTCTATGTCTCGGATTTCTAATAAACTACTAGAACTGTGGACGTCAACAGGTATCTATTTTGCCAACAGTCTGCATGGGTACAACTTGTCTTGATATTAATGGAATCGTTCAATAACTACATAAAAGATATGACTCCTTTTTATTACTGATTCTCATATGCAGTTTATTCTCCTTGTTATTTATAGTGATTACTGATTCTTTGATTAATATTTTTATTACTAATGGCTGATTCTATGATGCTTATTACTCACATTATAACTGACATCTAATTCTTTGATCAACATAATTACTGACTGCCAATTCCTTAATGCTTATAATTATGGCTGATTCCTGATTCTTTGATGTAATTTAATCTCTGTGGGTGTAGTTCAACAGTTATATAAAGTATCTGAAACTCCTTTTATTGTTTGTTCTATGACTTCTTTCTACCAGGCACAGCATCATCCTAGCATCCTATCCCCATGCAGGGCGGGCAGTGCTTGCTGTGAGTGGGCTACGAACACTGACTGACTGATGGACGGACTACAGGGTGTGTGTGTGTTTGCCCTTTCATATCCACACTTCCAATCAGTAATGACACCAAGAGAAAGCGACACTGGAAAACTGAGCTGAGGCATGAAAAAATGAAATACGCCACCGGTCATATACTTTGTGACAACATGGCCTGTTTTATGGGTCACTCGCTTCTCACATCAACTATTTCTAAAGGTCAATGAAGGGATCAATTGGGTCCTCATTAGTGTTTTTGAGTTCATGGTACAGAGGAAGGGTCACACTACCACCAGGATCATAAAACTACCCCTGGAAGTTACCCATACTCCTACGAAAGCCTTGTCAAATATCTGTACTTGGGCAGCGAAATGTTTTATAATACGACCCAATATTTCATTTTCATATCTGACCTCAGTTTTCTAGTTTTGTTTCCTGCTGTAAGTACTCCTTGGCAGGGTGGGCGTGAACTGACCGAGCTACACTAACAATGCTAACAACGCTATGACAGTCACACACTAACAGGCGACTGAGGGACAGAACCTGACCTTTGGAACGGCCTCTGATGCACCTCTGCATGCACTCATTCTCCGTGAGGAAGTTGTTGTCATTTCCCTTGCAACCACCATAAGAAAACTGTTTGCAGCTCCCCACGGTCTGGTCATAGAACCAGCGCGAGTAGTTCCCGCGACAGGGGCCGGGCGTCACCTCCAGCAGGCAAGCATCTGCAGCCGCTCACGCCAAAAGTGGGACGGGGCCATGAAACTCCACCCAAAGTAAATGTTACTCCTCACCAACCCAACACTCACTGGGCGGCTTCATAGGCACTGCATACACTTGTGCCAAAGTCAGATTTCGGGATGATTTTTTAAGGTTGATTTTTTAAGGGTCTGGCATCGAAGGGTGGGTCAGGTGACACTCCCCCCAAGCATATGCCCTCACTGACTGACTGATTGATTGGTTGATATGGTTCACTTATGATATTACCTTTCTGAGGGGCTTAATGTCATCCCTCTAATGAACATCTAACACCTTTGGGAGACTGACTCTAACACGGCATCGACTTTGGCACAAGCACACACACTCTTAGGCCAACTTTACCAGCAGCAGATGTTATTCTACTCAACCACACACAACATGAGCCATTATTTAAGTTATTGTATTCCAAGGCTTAAGAATCTGGTTGATGGCCTTTAAAATATATTATCAGAAAAGCATGGCTCAAGGTGATGTTTCATTGTGATTGAGACTTTCCTTTTTCATTTTTAAGAGCATATGAAGGAGGTCCATAGCGTATACTTTTACCAGAATTAAAGACTACGTGAAAAATCTAGACATACTGATATTGTTAAGTGTGGGGGGCAGAGTGAATGAAATTTTTTAAGTGTTCCATATCGCTGAGAAATCCTTCCCTTTCTCCGACGACAGGAATCAGTATCATAGGACATCATAGTCAGTGTCATTAGATCATAGGACATCATGGTACTGAGCTTGATACTTTAGTGCAATATAATGATGGCAGATTTACTAGAGTCCTCCACCATGAAACATCACCTTTGAGTAGAGTATTATGAAGGTTTGGCTGGTAAAATATACAATGAAAAAAAAAAGAGTTAGTAAAACTTCACCCAAACAGTTAAGAAACACCCCAAATGTATTCAAATGCTGCAATTAGTGACAAGTGCCAATTCCCAAAGAAAAAAACCAATGCGATTAATATAAAAAACCAGGGAAAATTCAGTAGCAGCCAAATCAATTCCCAGTTTTAAATTCCATGCAAAAATAGAGGATGGGGGCAAGGAAAAAATATATATAACAGGGATCTTACCATAATAAAAGAAAAACCCACGGCAATTCATTACTTAGGGACAAACCAGACTGCGCACCTTCCATTAATATTAGAAGCAGCGATTAACACCCCCACCCCATACGCCAGTCGCCCACATGCTCGGAAGCTGAGTAATTAACGTAAACACAGACCCCCGATGTACCTGTTTTCTCCGGGATGACGCAGCGCTCCTCACACTCCTCCTTCGATTCATAGCGGTTGTTGTTGCCGAGACAGCCCCCGTAGATGAAGGACTTACACTGGCCGGTCTCTGCGTCGTGATACCAGGACGGGACGGAGCCGGTGCAGGGACCCACGACATTCGGCAGGTAGCAGGACTCTGGGGGAGGGTAAAGAGAGTAAGGTTGGGGGTTTATGGTGAAGTTGTGAGTGGTCTTGGTGCTCATCTCTGTCACACTGGCTTTGAGGAGGATAAAAGGCATTGGTGTTAGTTAGAGTAGGAAAGAAAATAAATTAATAGTGAAATGGTAGCCAGCCTCTGATTTAGCGATTCCTTCTGACTCAAAATATAAATGAAATGAAAAGAAAGGAAGAAAAGTTAAATCAAATATTATCCAGCATCAGACTCACTCATTCCTTCAGGTTTAAAATAAAAAAGGAAAGGAAAAGAAATAATATCAAACTAAGACAAACATTATCTAGCATCTGACTTGGCCTCTCTTTCAGATTCAAAATAAAACAAAAAGAAAAAAGAAAGAAAAAGAGTAGTTAAGCCAATATTATATACCCATCCTTAAAAAAAATAAATGAATAAAGAGATAAAGAAAAAAGAAAGAGAAAAAGAAAAAGGATAAAAAGAAAAATAAAGTGAAAGCAAATATTCCCCAGCATACTCACCCATTCCCTCTGGGTCCACACAGGCGGCCTTACACTCATCCTGCGTCTCAAATTTGTTGAGGTTGCCTTCACAGCCGCCGTACCAGAAGCGCGTGCAGCCGCCATACTCCATGTCGAAGAACCAGCGCACCGTGAAGTTGGTGCAGGGGCCGCGGTCCTTCTCGTGGCCACACACCTCTGCTCGGGAGGAAAGGAATCCATGTTACTGGACTCAATCGCAGCACACATAACTTACTCACCATTTGTTAATGTATATACAAAGGGTAAATCCTTCATCATATTTTCATATTGTCAGTAAGATTGATGCATGAATAAGAAAAAAATTGTGGATAAAATGGGAACCCAAACAGGACAAAGGCCTCAGGGAAGCTAGAATTGACCCTATATTAAAGCCAGAGCTGGTCCTATATTAGTAAACATTTAGCACCTGATACCTGGAGAGGATAAACATTAAGGTGAGTCTCGGGCATGATCTATCTGGCTCTATACCAATGACTGATGGAGCCTAAGCACGAGGGCCAAGTAATATAAGGACTGTAAGATAAAAGCAGGACCTCCAGTGAGCAGAAGCAGCATCTCTGGACTCTTACCTCCCGGGACGACGGACAACTCCTCCTCCTCCTCCTTACATCCTTCGAAGAACTTTCCGGTGGCAGGTGTGACGCCATTCGGACAACATCCAAACTGTGAGGACTCACAGCCACAGCCTTCCTGATCCGGACCCTGGGCAGGCGTGCGGCCGTCCTCGCAGCAGCCGTACTGCTCATACTGACACCCACAGCCTGTTGGACCAGAAAGTAAAATGTCAGTAGATTAAGTGCAGTTTACATCTCTCAATAATCAGCTACTTGATGGTTTCCTTGCCCTCTGAATGTGTTGGAAAAGCAGAAACCAATGCTGGTAGTGTACACTGTTAATTTCTTTATCAATATTTTCCCTAACCTAGTAAGACTTTTTTCCTATAATCAATAAAAAACAATAATTTTCAATATTTGTTAAGTAGTTTTAGCATCACTTTGACCTGCTAGAGAAGTGAAGAGAGACCTACCCTCCGTGCCCGGGCCCTTGGCAATGCTGACACCATCCGGGCAGCATCCGTAGCGGTAGGTGTTGCAGGGGCAGCCGCTGTAGTCCTCCCCGGCAGCTGGTGTGTGGTAGTCCGGGCAGCAGCCAAACTGTGTGAACTCACAGCCACAGCCGGCATTGTTGGGGCCCCGGGCCACTGTTGTGTTGTCCGGGCAGCAGCCAAAGGCACTGTACTCACACCCACAGCCTAGGGAACAGAACCTTATTATCTTTAAAGAATAACAAAAAAAGGTATATGTTAAGCCACTAAAAAGAAGCAGTTTTCAAAGGATCAAATGTCACCTGTAGTTACTGTAAAGATGACACCTTTCTTTTCATGAAATAAAAACCACATCTTAATATCTTTTTGTCATTAGAGGAAATTAATTACTCCTCAACTTCTATACAAAATACTGAGTAGGTAGAAATAAACATACCCCTTCCCCCTTCAAAAATATAAATAGATAAATAAAAAATTCTCATGTAAAGGAAAAATAAACAACTATGTACATCTCTCCTGTTTTTTTCTATACTACCTTATGACACAACACAACACAAGCAAACAGGACCGTCACCTTGCAGATTGGGACCCTGAGCCTCTGTGATGTGGTCGGGGCAGCAGCCGAACGGTGAGGACAGGCAGCATCCCTCGTCGTTGGGGCCGTGAGCTGCCGTGTACTCGTCGGGGCAGCAGCCGTACGATGACGTCAGGCAGTCAGGTGGCAGCTCGGTGGTGGTGGTGGTGGAGGTGGAGGTTAGGACGGCCATGGTGGAGGACTCGACTGTAAGATATGCATTACTTTTAGCTAGAAATGATAAATGAAACCATAAAAAACATGAAAATAACCCCATAAGAAAAACATATATCAAAACTGAAGACTGATAACCTGAGAAGAAGGTAAGGGAAGGTTAGGATGGCTTTTGTGGATGACCTGACTGTGAAATAACATGTTTTTAGAAAGACAAGAGATGACCTAAACAATGAAAATAATGTAGTTTTGTAGATAGGAGATTATATAAACCACAAAAATAATTCAGTAAGTAAAAAGATACTGGAACTATGTCAATGATATGCTAAAAGAGGGTAAGAAAGGGTTAAGATAGCTTTTGTGAATGACTCAACTGTGAAATATTTGCTTTGTTTCAGATAGAAGAGTTGATCTAAACCATGAAGATAATCACATGTGTAAAAAGATATCGGATCTGAAGTCAGTACTCTAAAAATAAAGTGATGTAGGGGTTAGGGGACAAAATACCAGATGGGGACTATAAAATGATACCAACTCTTAACCTTCAATGTCCAATACCAACTCTTAACCTTCAATGTCCAATACCAACTCTTAACCTTCAATGTCCAATACCAACTCTTAACCTTCAATGTCCAATACCAACTCTTAACCTTCAATGTCCAATACCAACTCAAACACCCACCATCAATGTCCAATACCAACTCTTAACCTTCAATGTCCAATACCAACTCTTAACCTTCAATGTCCAATACCAAATCTTAACTTTCAATGTCCAATACCAACTCAAACACCCACCATCTGTCTCCTCCGTTGTCATGTCAGGGTCTGGGCAGCCCTCGTAGTCCTTCCCTTGGGCAGCTGACACGCCATCCGGACAGCAGCCGTACGTGGTGTCACTGCAGGTGTCGCACGGCCCCGAGCCCTCACACTCAAAGTCGCTGCAGCCCTCAAAGTTCTTCCCGAAGGATTTAGACACGCCGTCGGGGCAGCAGCCGAACCTGGGAGTGAAGGATTGTAGGATTTTAGGATACAGGATTTTAGAATTTAGTAGGAAAGTAAAGGCAGCTGCTCCTAAAAAGAACGTTAGATACCCCTCTCCCCCCCCTCAAAAAAAAAGAAGAAAAAAAATAAATCAGTAAGTAATGTATTTCTACTAAGCTTCTCATAATACAAAAAAAAACCATCAGACCTACATGCAACAAATCTAAGGTAAGACACATTATCAAACTTACAGAATCATGCAGAAAACCAATATTATGCGGACTTACTCGGTGTTTTCACAGTCGAAGGCCATCAGCTCCTCACATCCCTCCTCGTTGGGTCCGCTAGCCTCTGTGACGCCATCCTTGCAGCAGCCGAAGAGAGAGTTGTCGCACACGGACAGTCCCGGGCAGCCCTTCCTCTTGGGGCCCTCGGCAGGCGTCACCCCGTCAGGACAGCAGCCGTACTTACTGTCTTTGCAGGTCTCCACCGTGTCACAACCTTGGAAAAACAAAACCAAAACCAAAATAGAATGTTGTAATTTAATAAAGTTTTGTCTCTGTGAATTGATAAGACTCTCTCTCTCTCTCTCTCTCTGTTTGTCTGTCTATTCCTTCTCCTCTCCTTCACAAGTAAAACCAACAGAAAAGAATATTGTAATTTAATGTCAAGAATCAATGTCAAGAAAAGAAAAAGATGCTGAGTTCTCTATACCATGACCATACCAAGACGTTTTTTCTTTGTTTTTTTTTAATCAAGGGTATCCTAAGAAGAGGAAATGGGTACAGGTGGGGGGGTACCTTCTACTATCCCCCTCCTTTTTCCCACCTTCTATCTCCATTCATCCCTAAAAATGGGACCAACACACACCTTACAACAACAACACACACCTTGCAACAACAACAACAACACGCACCTTTCTGGAAGGGTCCCTCGGCAGGCGTCTCATTATCCTGGCAACACCCGAACTCCGTCTCCTCACAGCTCTTGGGTTTGGCTGGCTTGCACTTCTTCTTCTTCTTCTTGGAATCTGTAGGGAGCAAAGAACTTAACCCTCAGCCCCTGTAAAACACTTCAATCAATGTCTGTAAATTGAGAGACATGACCTCCCTTTCCTAAATCCAAACTGCTGATAATGATTTTGTTTCTTGAAGCTGTGATAGACTTATTAGAATCTGAAAGGGAGCAAAGAACTTAACCTTCAGCCCCTGTAAAACACTTCAATCAATGTCTGTAAATTGAGAGACATGACCTCCCTTTCCTAAATCCACACTGCTTATAATGATTTTGTTTCTTGAAGCTGTGATAGACTTCTTAGAATCCGTAGGGAGCAAAGAACTTAACCTTCAGCCCCTGTAAAACACTTCAATCAATGTCTGTAAATTGTAAGACATGACCTCCCTTTCCTAAATCCAAATTGCTTATAATGATCCTGCTTCTTGAGGCCATGAAAAAGAACTGGATACAGGAATATTATGCAGTAGTTTAACAAAGGCAGTGATGAAAAAATATATATACTGTCATACCTGGTTTCTTAGCAATGCATACAAGTAAAAATTGAGCACTACATCAGTATTTTGTGACAGACAGTAGACAGGAGCATGGATGATGTCATGTGTTGAAAAGAATGAGGGTTCTGTTCTTTAAGAGAGAAGTGTGGGAGGTGAAGAGAAGTGTATGGAAAGGAGTGTGTGGTGTACGAATTGGAGAGTATTGAAACCGTGATCACCTTTGTCTTTATGAGAGATAGAGAGAGAAAGGTGAAGAGAAGTGAAGAGAAAGGAGTGTGTGGTGTACGAAAAGAAGAGAATGGAAAGGACTCAAGCGTACAAGGACATAGTGTACAGAAAGGACAAAACCATGATCACCTTTGTCTTTCTTCTTCGAGGCAGCAGCTTTCTTGGCCTCTGAAGTCGTCGCCTCAGCAGGACCAAAGCCTAAACCAGACCCCAGACCCGAGCCCAGCCCTGAGCCCAGCCAGCCACCCAGTCCGGAGCCAATGCCAAAGCCTGACTCACCAAAGCCCGAGCCCTCACCGGAAGCCTCATCACTCATCGCCACCTGACAGAAGAACAGGTGAAAGTGAAAACAGGTGATGAGATTGAATTCCCTCATATGCATCTGTAACCCAGGGACACTATAGGCAGGGTTGGTTTTAGGTGCATGATATCAATGTGATGCTAAAAGTGTAATGATATAAATATATTGCCATAAATGTAATGTAGCTGCTTGTCCAATTTTGTCTGTGGGGACCATAAAATATCCAGCATTCTAAAAAACTAATTAATCTATTGATACTGCTTTCGATATTTTGACTTTTTTACAGGAAAGGAGGCAGGTCAAGGGTGAAAAAGGTCACAAAAAAAGGCGTGTTATGAACTCCGAAAATCTCTATCCTTAGGCCCCTAAAGAGTTAAAACCAGAACAAATCTTATAGCAGCTTGAGGCTATTTAATGGATCACATAAATTTTCTCATGTAGCTCACACAACAGCCAACACCATTTAGCGCCAGGTAGACAGACACACCTGCAGCCCCTGCCGTGGTGGGGTTTGCTGCGGCACAAGCTTCAGTACTGAGAGGGTGTCATTATCACACTCAGTTTGTTTAATTTACAACACACCATGACGGTAATGTGCAATGACATGGTTGTGTATTACATGAAGCTTGAAAATGCATTATCTGCAGGGATATAATCAGAAGCGCTTTTATCCTTATCCTCAAGCTGAAGGTAGAACTAACACAAGATAACACTTAACCCGGAAGCAGCGATGGGCCAAATTTGTGGCTTTACCGTGTAGCAGCAACGGGCCAAATTTGTGCCATGATATAAACCCCCAAAAATAGATGATACATAATCTGATCACAAATGCTTTGATGTATATTATAGAATGGTTTGAGTGAGGGGTGATTTTTTCTCATTTTTCTCGCTTGGAGGGACCATTAAGAAACATGATCCCCGCTGCTACCGGGTTAAAGCTGCCCCTCCCCTCTTTCAAATCATGGCTGTTGAACATTGATGAATATATAATTAAATAAGAAAATGGCATTTATAAAAGCTTTTCTCAATATCTTTTAGGCAAATTCATGTGAATCAGAAGAAACTCAAGCTAAATGTATATGCAAATGTTCTTTGGTTGTGAATAGTAAATTATCAACAAAACCCACAAGGCAGGTAGTTTTCAAAAAGTGTAGGAATCAGCAAAAATGGTCTTCAACAAAATATGATTCTCTGCTTCTGAACACCCAGGCCAGCACCAAGGAGACTTATTACTGCATGAGCCACAGAGGACCCAAGGCCATGCTGACACAGTCTATACCCCTCAGCATGCCGTGTACTAATTCAGACATGTCGCTAAGGGCCATATCACAAGTCGAATCCGAGAAGTTTTAATTGGGTCCCTTAAGTTATTCATCCCAAACTCTGTAGGGACCCAAAACTTCTCAGACTCAGCTTGTGATACGGCCCTAAATCTTCAAGCACCACTTGCACCCTCTATGTCGTCCCCGGGGTGGCCCTGCTCCGGTCTGTGTGAAGCATCGGCCCCCAAGCTTCCTCTGCCTCACATCAACAATACAAAGCCGTGTCAAGCCACCAACAAAATATTTTACCTTCTCCTGTAAATGTTTTTTGTGAATATCTAATTTATTTCTTTTTTTAGCAGAAACTGAGAGCACCCAGTCTTCTTTTTCCTCCTCACAAGACTTTTCTTCACTGGATTCTTCCTACAAAGTGTGAATTTCATGCAGATCATGTCAGTTCGTGAATCATTCCACAACAGATCAATATTGACACAGGTAAATTATCAAGTATGTCACCAGAGATATTTGACTACAAGCTGCCAGGGTGGTGAGATATATAGCAAATACCATTTCAAGTAAGAACCAGAGAGCTAAAAACAAACATTTTTTTTAGTTATAACAAGACTCAGGACCAAGGCAAGACTCAGACCATAATACTTACCGATGAGTTACTCTCAGCTTCGCTAGAGTCTTCAATCTCCTCTTCCTTTTCTTTCTCATCTTTATCCTTCTGCAGAATGAAGAAAATATATCATTACTTCCTTCTTGGCCTATTTGTGCCATAATAGGTCTGAGAAAATAAATATGTTAGCCTCATTCTGTAGTTGTTCATAGAAAGCTTATAGTGGACTTGTCATGATGTCAAAGGAGTGTCCAAGGAAGGGAGAGCTTGTCATATGGGCGTTAGTGTGGGTCTGGTTTGGTTATAATGCATACAAGCAATAGTTCACTTTACCTCCTCCCCGTCCTCCTCTTCCTCGCATATTTCGTCCTCACTCTCCAGGTCACCACCAATCACCTCATCTGAAAAACAAGTAGGGGTCAGCAGGGACGCAGGAATACATTAGGTTAACATGTGTGGGTGTGTGGAGTTAAGGTTAAGTGAGGTTACGGATGTTTGACTCTTGCTTAAGTCTTGTTTTTTGGTGTAGTGAGAGACAAGGTAAGAAAAGAGATATACACACCATCGCCACATGGGTTGTTGTTGCAGGTGTCGATGGAGTAGAGGATGCTGTTCACGTCACACTGCAGCTTCGCCATCTTGTCCCCGAGGTAGCAGAAGATCTTGCGGTTCTTGGTCCCACCGCCACACTGCTTGTCACACTAGGGGAGCATGGACAGAAGGACTTATCATACTGTTAGACTCAAGCTCATATAGTCATGCCCCAAGATTTGATTTTCTCTTTTCTACTATTCTCTCAGCCCCACACGTCCTCTGAGTGTATCGAAACAAATGAGAAATTAATCAAGACAAGGAGAGGGTATTCGCCGGCTGCCTGGGATTGAACCCGCGACCAGCATGACGGGAGAGCCACTCCTTACCGAGTCAGCCAAAGAGGTTATGGGAGGCTCCCTTATCAGACCTAGTCGCCGCACTACAGTACTAAAACGTTTCAGAGCTCACACACCCAGATAGGCTTTTGAAGAGGTTGTGTTAGTATTTCCACGGGTAGTTTTATGAGCCCAGTGATAGTTTGACAAGGCTTCTGCACCATGAATGTGAAAAGCACTCATAAGAATCTGATTAATCTCCATTGTGGACTTTGAGAATGTTTGTTGTTGTTAGAGTCGAGAGCATCTGAGAATCTGGATCTTACTCTCTATATGCGTCAAAGGTTGAATTTTAGGACACATTCTGAAGGCTAAGATAGATAAAGTCAAAATTTACATGGATATTATCATTTTTGGGATGGGTTGTAATGTCACTCCTCAATACAGCATATCACGAACCAGAACCTTTTTTCTACTATAGTCTATTCACTTAAGTCTGACCCAAGCTGACAACATAAACCTAAGCGTGTTTGCAAGCTGAGTGCTGATTGGCTACTGTTATGGCTTCCAAGTTTTCTTTAACCTCTGCTTGTGTTTATCTCACGCACCACTTTCTGCTAATCTGCACTGTGCTCACGAACATCCTTAGGTTTATGTTGTCAGCTTGGGTCAGACTTAAGTGAGCAGACTATGGTGTAATTACTGTCATATTTTCTATATTCAAAGTTGAGGGAAAGGCTTACCATGACCCCTACAGAGCAGCATGAAAACCAAGAGTAAAAAACATTATCAAATCTGCAAGACATTTTTTTGTATCTACAGCTCATAGCAAACTTATCCTTTGTCTACCATGTGTACTTCCCTGATTAACTGATTAACTGATTGATCGAGTGCCTGCCTGACTTTCAAATAACAGTATAAAATAGGCAAAGAAAATTAAGTTGGAAAAACCGAGTGACTGATTGACGGATTGACTGAATAACTGATGGATTGACTGACTGACTGACTTTCCAAAAACATTAAACAGGGTGTGAAAATTACATTGGGATAAAGACTGACTAACTGATTGAGTGATTGACTGCATGAATGACTGACTGATCGAATGACTGACTTTCCAGAAACATAAAATAGGGTCTGAAAATTACTGGAAAAAATCATCATCCGAGAGGGTAAAAATAATATTGGAAAAACTTAGAAAAACTATCTGAGGGTAAAAATTATAATGGGAAAACTCGTCCCCCGCACTCACCCGGCTCCATGGCCCGGCGTACCACTTGGCTTCACAGGAGCCGGTTGAGTTGCATTCCTTGGTGTCATTGAATCGCTTGTCGGCGTCGCAGTTGCTCTCATCCACCACCATGACCTTGTTCTTGTTTCGCTTGCCACAGAAGACCTCTCGGGACACCACTCCAAGGCCACACTCAGCAGAGCACTGGGAAAGGAAGGTTAATTTGAGACACAGGTAGAGGAAGAGGCATTAGCGGCTATCTAGATACCTTTCCGATTAGTACACAGATTAGGAATAACAAAGAACACAAGAACACACACAAAAGTGACCTGTAACATTGCTCCTACATACACAAAAGAAGATTTAAAAAGACAAATGGCCTGTAAAACTGCTAACAAAAGTGGCTTCTATCGCTGATGTTACACACACACACAAAGGAAAACAAAAGACAGGAAGATTGCAAAAGAATGGTCAGTTTTTGTTTGTTATGAGGTGCCTTGCCACTCACCACTTGAAAGAAGAAACACAGAGGAAAGTGGGAAGTTCTAGAGTTTACTGGTGAAAGGAATGACTAGGAGGACATGGAGAAATACCTCTTAAAGAATTGCTAGCAGTATCGAGCAACCACCTCGCTCCACTCCGAGGCTAACACTTGTACTCCCACGGCATAAATAAAATAAATAAAAATAAAGAAATAGAATAAATAACAAAAATACATAAAAAAGTGAAAATTAATGCACAAATGAATAAAATGAACTGAGTAAGAAAGAAGGAAAGATAAGGAAAGATAAAATAACTTACAACAAATAAATAAATAAATAAAAAAAGGAAATAAATAAAGACTGCAAAAACATATTAAGGAAATACCACCATCAGCCTCCTCACCTCGCTCCACTCCGAGGCGTACCACTTGTATTCACACGGCTCGATATCTGTGCAGTTGCGGGAGAGTTCGGGTCTGCGAGCAGCCGAGCAGTACTCCTCCTTGACCACCACGCCCTTCTGGCTCACACACAGGGCTGACCGGGACTCCTGGGCTTGGTCGCACGTCACACCGCACTGCAAGAGTTATGTTGTCGCTTCAATGAACTGTGGACTCTCAAGCAAGTATGATGCACAGTACACTAGAGCCTTCAGAAAACACCTATTTGAAATACTAAGAATAACAATAGCAACTACAATTTCTAAGTAAAAAATGGCCTGTAATGTAGACTAGACCCTTAACCCGGTAGCAGCGGGGATTGTGTTTCTTAATGGTCCCTCTAAGCGAGAAAAATGAGAAAAAAATCATCACTCACACAAACCATTTCATAATATACATATCGAAGCATTTGTGAGCCGTTTATGTGTCATCTATTTTAGGGGGTTTATATCATGGCACAAATTTGGTCTGTCACTGCTGCTACACGGTAAAGCCACAAATTTGGCCCGTCACTGCTACACGGTAAAGCCACAAATTTGGCCCATCGCTGCTACCGGGTTAAGAAAATACTTACTGAAAATACCAAGAATAACAAAAGCAAGTACAATTTCTAAGTAACAAATGCCCTGTCTAATTCCATACTTCATGTCTACCTAGGTTAAGTTGCATGCAATGAAGACTAATCGTTTCTTTTGAATAGGTATTAAGTATATCCAGCCTGATAAGAATAACAAAAGCGACTGCAAATTTCTAAGTCAAAATTTGCCCGTCTAACTAAACACTTCATATCTATTTAGGTAAAGAAATATGTAGTGAAGAGTATTTTTTTACAAACAAATGCAATAACAATTTTTTTCTAAAATTTTTATTAAACTAACAACTTCATATCAATCTAGGTAAAGAAATATGTAAGGAAGAGTATTAGTTTCTTATGAACAGGCACTATTTTTATCCAGCTCCCTCACAAACAAATGCAACTACAAATTTCTAAGTAAAAATTTAACTAACTAAACACTTCATATCAATCTAGGTAAAGAAATATGTAAGGAAGAGTATTAGTTTCTTATGAACAGGCACTATTTTTATCCAGCTCCCTCACAAACAAATGCAACTACAAATTTCTAAGTAAAAATTTAACTAACTAAACACTTCATATCAATCTAGGTAAAGAAATATGTAATGAAGAGTATTAGTTTCTTATGAACAGGCACTATTTTTATCCAGCTCCCTCACAAGCATAAGCAACTACAAATTTCTAAGTAAAAATTTGCCCGTCTAACTAAACACTTCATATCAATCTAGGTAAAGAAATATGTAAGGAAGAGTATTAGTTTCTTTTGAACAGGCACTATCCAGCTCCCTCACACCGAACAAAGAACAGAGAACTCACCCCACTCCAGTCTGAGGTGATCCAGTCCACACCGCCACATGGGATCTGCTCACATGGCTTCTCATTCTCTGGCTTCTCCTCGGAACACTGGCTGTCCTCGAGAACCTCCACTTCATCCTCCCTCATCACGTGACACATGACCTTCCGGTGCTGACGTCCGACACCACACAGCTTGTTGCACTAAGGGGAGGGAAAGACCTTCATTAAACCTTACATAGCATAGCGTCACTACCTTGGGCTAATCACTGAAATCCTATCCTATCAGTAAAATCGTGTGTTC
This sequence comes from Eriocheir sinensis, assembly GCF_024679095.1. Lineage (NCBI taxonomy): Eukaryota > Metazoa > Arthropoda > Malacostraca > Decapoda > Varunidae > Eriocheir > Eriocheir sinensis. The sequence continues at coordinate 2,384,731 of NC_066551.1, read as the reverse complement.
GCTCATTGCAGAGACTCTATTTGGGTCTATCATAATAAAATACACATTATCAGTACTAAGGCCAGGAATAAGATTATAGTCCTTACTCTATAATCTCTCTTTACTTTACGTTCACTGTCTCTTATTTTTCACGTCCGCTCATCAAGGGGACTCTGTTTGGCCCTATACGAATTTCTGGCTATTCTTGGTGCTCTTTCATAGATCTCAAAAATAATAGTAATAAAATATTGCTTACTCTAGGTTAGGTTAGGTTAGGTTAGGTTAGGTTAGGTTAGGTTAGGTTAGGTTAGGTTAGGTTAGGTTAGATTAGGTTAGGCTTTACTGTCAATGTCTCTTTTATTTTTCACATCTCTGCTCATTAAAGGGACTAAAGAGACTCTGTTTGGGCCTTTATGAAGTTATGATTTTCCTCTAATGCCCTTTCATGGCTCTTACTAATAGTAATAATACGAGTTACTGGCACTATAGGTTTGCATAAGATAATACTCACAGGGGTCCAGTCTCCCACATGCCAGGACGCACACATGGCCCCCTGGTTGCACTCCCTCACACTCGGGGGAGCAGCGCCCAGGGGCTCGGTGCAGACGGAGTCGTTGACCACAGACAGCCGGCCCTCGGTGAACTTCTGGCCGCAATACACGTGACGGAACTGCCAGCCCTGGGTGCCGCAGGAGGTGGTGCAAGGCGTCCAGTCCCCGACCTCCCAGCTGCAGGGTGTTTGAACTCTCGTGAATGTGGCATGAGCAGGGAAAGACCAAGGAAAGAAAAAAAAGAGGGGGAAAAAAAGAGAAAAGAGAAAAAAAAGAGCTGTACTTTGGCTCAATTTTCAAGGTGTTTTTGTTTTCCTAATAAGAATACCAAAGTGAATGGGGACTGTGAATTGACGAACATGTAAAGTAAACAAAAGTCATGTGGCGTGCTCACAATGCAAGAACTGAGTGAGAAAAGAAGAATGAAGAAAGAACTCATGAGTGAACTTGATGAGGACAGTACATGGCAACGTCAAAGATGATAGAAATTTGTAAAGAACAGTGAGGAACCATAGAAAACGGATGAGTGATACAGTAAAAAAAAAATATATGTATTGTGGACGAATTTTCTTTGACAAAATATGATTACAAAAGTGAGTAAAATATATGGTGGTGTTTAAGAGATGGTATAACATTGTACAGAACAGTGAGAAAGCGTGGAAAATTGACAAGTAATTCAGTTAAAATATATATGGAGGAAAAACCTTCTTATGACAAAATTACATCACAAAACAAACAAATATCAACAGGATCTGCCAAACTCCAGCTGATTCTGTCTTCAGCAAACTCCAGCTTACTGACCTGGCATCGCATGGTTGGTCATTGCAGGTCCTGTTGGTCTCGGGCCGGGTTCGAGGGTCACACAGGTACTCGGACACGGGCTCAAAGTCACTGGTGCGGGCGCAGGTCACATTCCGAACCTGGTGACCTGAAAGATTGCGAAGAGAAAATAAAACCTTGGTGCTACTGTTTGACATCATGATAGGGATTCGGTCGGGTATGGTATGTTATTTTTTATTTATTTATTTATTTTTACATCAGAGAAAGTAGTCAAGAGCAAACCTATAACAAAAGAAAGGAATAAAAGGGAAAAAGGGGAAAAAAAGTCTGCAAAGCTACTATTTCAAAAGGAGGAGAAATGACGGAGAATACTGTGCGGCAAGGAAGTCACTCACCGCCACCGCACTCCTCCGAGCACTCCCCGAAGGTGCCGAAGATCCAGTCATAGGTCTCTGCCTCGGACTGCGTCACCCCCTTCGGGACGCTGTACTCGTAGGAGACGCCCCGGTTGCCCTCTTGGTACAGAAGCTGAGGACACAGACACATACTCCTTACATATCCGGCTAAAAAGATTGGTACTTAACCCTTAGACGATGGCAGTATGAATCGTCTATATATAGTCATTGCCGACCTTCAGACCGTAACATGAATATAGTTACACAGCATAAGAGGTGTTTTAACTATCGTCTATAAATAGATTCTACCGCAATCTGGATGCGTTTATATATTTCTGCAATACAAAACTGACTGACTGAATTTTGGACCGTCTATATATAGTTCTACAACCGTCTAAGGGTTAACTGATACACCTTTCAGTAACACCTCAGAGTTGGTTGCCTGTACCCACCACGATGAAGAGAGGCTCAGTGGTGGGGCCTTGAGCACGGAGGATTTCAGGGGCAAAGATTCCAACGCCGCCATTGTTCTTCCTCTCATAGTGGAAGGTCGTGCCGGCGAACCTCCTCGCTCGTGGGAAGTCAATTCTCCAGTTGCCGTTGAGGTAGAAGTGTCCGGTGGTGTTTCTGACGGCTGGAAAAGTGGAAGTTGATGGCAATGTGGGATATTTGAGATGCACAGACTTAAGTGATACATATCCTGCTTGCTGTACCCAACTATGCTCAATGAAATTCGGAGTCTTTGCAGGGCGGATTCTTCCAGATGGCGGTGAGGTCAAGTGCGATGTTAATCCTCAGGTAGGATGTTGGGTTCAGGTTACTATGCTCAATGAAATTCGGAGTCGTACAAGCAAAACAAAAGAAGGCAGCCTCTAAGTCAATACCCGCCTGTTAACTTATGAGGCATTGTTTTGTACCTCCTTTGCTTTATCATTCTCCTTACTTTACTGTCACTATCACTGTCAACTTTATTCTCCATATCCACGTCTGCTCATCAAGGGGACTCTGTTTGGGTCTATATATTTTTTTCTTTTTCAACTGATGCCCTCTCATTAACCCCTTGACTGTGGATTTCCTACAAGACATCACCAAGATACAGGAATGGAGCAACAAGTGGCTGCTACAATTCAATGAAGAAGAATGTAAAGTCCTGCACCTTGGGAGGGGATATCCAGCATACCAATACCACATGGGAAACACTCCACTATCCACCACAGAGGCAGAGAAAGACCTGGGAGTATATGTTACCAGGCTACCAGTGAGGCATAATCCGTGGCAATTGTAGCTGACGGGTTAAAAATGGTTGGTGTAAGAGCCGAAGGTGTCTTGGAATACTGGTCTTCGTTCCCTTACCGAGGTAGTTGTTGGTGGCCTCCAGCTCCTCCACGTAGATGCTTGTGGCGCCGGCGGGGATGAGCACGATGTCGTTGTAGCCCACCGTGAGCGTCTCCTGCATGAAGTCTCCCTTGATGGTGTTGCAGGTGGAGCTGTCGCCGCCACACACGCGACACTTGTCCTCCCGCGCCGATGACCCCAGGATGAGGTCACACCCGACAGGCTAGAAGGAAAAATAGGTTCACGGATAGAATTCAGTGGATGTGTGAGTTCATGGTATCTGAGTTTCTGCTTTTCAGTATATGTAACCTCTGGGCTGCCTTTTATTTTGCTTGTTTGACTTTGAATCTCATTAAGCAGTTTATGTTATTCAGTGGGTTGTGTTATTTGAGACTAGATCAATTTTGGGTGAGTTTTTCTTAGATTGCTTCACTAATGACCCATGTATTAGATCTTGTGTTAGTTAGGACATGTGTGCTCTTAGTTTGATTCCCTTCTTCTTCTTTGTCTTGTAAATTTTTACCCATGTTATGGAAGGTTGCTGTTTGGGAGGTGTTGGCTCGGGGTTTGACGATGAATACCCTTCCTGATGTTACCTGGCAGAGCTGGGTTTCAAATCTCCTCGCCCTGGCTTTATGCTTTCATGGCCTGATGCTCCAACCAACTAGACTAGACCACAATACCAAAGAATAATAAAAATCTAACCCACTAGACCACCACCCCACAATAACAAAAACCTAATCTAGTCAAACCTCAGTCCTTCTCCCTGACACGGCCCCCAAACCTACCATGCACTGGCCATCCACACACACGTCAAAGCCTTCATTGTCGCAGGGTGTGCCGTCCACCACCTTGAGGGCGTGGCGGAAGTAGAACCTCTCCCCCTCAGGCTGGCAGTTCAACTCACACTTCTTCGGGGCCTTGTAGTGCGGCACCCAGCTGTCAACATGGGGAGTGAGTGTTTATATACGTACCGTTTTCTTGTGTTATTCCCAGTCAATGGCAAGTGTGAATAATTTGACATGTATGATATAAATTGAGTCAAGATTGAAGACGCTCCATCACTAGTGTAGAAAAACAGACAGGAGTACATGTGGGACAGGTTTATATGGAGTGAAAATTTGTATGTGCATGTGAAAAAATATTTAGTATATGGTAAAGGAGACAAACAGAACTTAAATGAAAATGTCATCCTTTTAAATCTGCCTGGCTGATTATAGACTTGACCATCACTTTATTTCATACAGTTCATATAAACTTAAATATGTAATTGTTTTAAAGCAACAGACAAAGGAAAAAGAGTACACAACACATGAAAATACAATGATTGATATAATGTTTAAGCAAATCTTTAATATGAACCAGCATCTGATGGGGTTGAGAAGCTGTTTATCAAAGGCTTGTGTTCCTGCCTCGGCCATGCACATCACAACACCTCCTTCACTGTGCTCAGGTTTATTAGTGTATTCTAATGAACTATTATTAACTATTCTAATTAACTATTACTAACCTTTATCTTGATTTGCATAATATAATAATAATACTTTATGGAAACCGTTTGTGTGAGTTACTAAGTGCACAGCAGACACATTTGTATTTATATTCATGTTTAAGTTCAGGCACTGATGAGTTTAAATGTTCCCCGTGTGGCATGTGACTAAAAGTAATTTATGGAATTCCCTGATGGCATGCTTAAAAACACACACTCACACCATGCAGCCTGCACACTAAATGGCTAAGGAAGCTTTAACTTTCCTGAACTATATTTTAATATTATGAAAAAACTTAAAACTGCTGTTGATTTGCTGTGAAAAAGTGACCTTAAACTTAGACCAGGAGGCACGGCATCACTTGTTGTGTCAGACGCTGAAAACATTCAAACAACCATACGGCCAAAGTAGTGTTCAAAATAAACATTAGTTCATCCAATTGGCAAATTCAGAGTAATAAAAGCTTATCTGATATATGGAGAATTTTTTATTTTTTATTTATTTTTTATTCATTTTTATTTATTTTTATTTTTATTATTTTTTACGTGTACGCCTATAGCGCCGGTAGGCTTTTCTTGAGGGGCCTAGATGGTAGTCAACCCCAGCCCGTCATGACGCAGGCAAGTGTTTATAGTGGCACTGCTATGTGTGAACAATACGGCACAAAAGTATAAAGAAGCAAAATTGTAATCTTTAGGATGAACACTGAATCAACATTTTTATATTTACATAAAATATTTCTTTTAGCTCACATATATTTTTTTCTAGTTTGTATTTTCTAGTCTATTTTTCTGGTTTAGTGGAGGACACAGTGATGGTGCCTTGTCCACCAGCATGCAACAGCGGTGAAGTGAAGATTCTGGGGCTGAAGAGGATTGGCTCCCCTTCAACATCAGGGTATTTTGAGGAGGCCTCCCAACCCTCCTTAAAATTTTTGTTGAATGAAAAAAAACACAGACCCTGAGAGCCATTTTGAGATCCTTTCATTGACATCTCTGGGCCATTTTCAAATAACCACCCACCCTGCTTTCTTATGCTACACGAGAGGCATGCACCTTCGTCCTGGCAAGGGATCTAGGGCTATCTGGGACTATATCTGCCACGTTTATGTGCCGACACGACACAGCCCACGTCTCCTGAGGGTGTGCGGCCGGCGGGGCTGACCCATGCATGCTGATCTGGCCACTAAGCGCAGGGCATGCCTTTATTGCCGCGGCATGGGAGAGTTTATAGGAAAGAGGCAATCGCTTCACCAATACCTGGACTGCTTGGGCTGGCAGTGGAGGGCACACTTATCAGGGTCCCCCACGAATGACTCCCAACTGAAACACCCCAACTCACAGGTTATTACGGCCCCCAGGAGAGGCAGCGTTACACCCGACATCTCAACACTTAAAGGGTCGTACCATAAGACATTTCATCGCACAAGAACACATATTTGACAAGGCTTTCGTAGGAGTTGTGAGCATTTCCAGGAGTAGTTTTATGACTCTGGTGATAGTTTGAGCCTTCTTCTGTACCATGAACCTGAAGAAACACTCATTAGAGCCTGACTGACCCCTTCTTTGACCTTTAGAAATAGATGCTGTGAGAAGCGAATGTGTCTTATAATATCAACCAGAGTCATCATTACACCTAACTTCTTAACACTTAGAAATATGCGTAGAGAAATTCATCAAGCCATTGGGAAGATTCATCACTGGACCTTAAAACAGTAAAACAAAAACCTTAGAACCATATGGAGGAGAATGTCTATAAATGCCACTGAACCCTTACAAAACAAAATAAAATAAAAAAAAATAAATAGACAGGAAGAAAAATAAGAAGAAAACATGAAGACAAGTTTTATCATCTGCCCTTAGCTGAAAAAAAGGAAGAAAAGAAAAATGGGTAGAAAATAGGAAGAAAACATTTTTTTCTTTTACAGCAGAGAAGACAGTTCAAGGGCGTAAAAAAAAAAGAAGAAAACAATAATGAAAAACAAAAACAAAAACCCGCTACTTACTGCTCCTGAATAGAGTACAGAGATGATTACATATAACATTTCATAACCATTTCACCTTAGCTAAGAAAATACATGGAAAAAGAGGCAATATATATGTAGTTATGAGAGGAAAGAAAGGCATACAATATACTTCTAAGCTTTCCCGGAGTTGCGATTCCCGGGCGATGATGCTGTGAAGTCCTTATGCTGCCCGTCTCTCCCTGCTGCCTTCATATACGGGGCAAATAAGAAGTCAAGTACAAGTGGCAATTAATAGAAGGGCCGACGAGTCACCTACCTGTAGTATTTGCCCTCGAAGGGAACGTCGTTGTAGCGTTGACACTGCTCCGTGCGGAAGTCTATCGAGCCCTCGGGACACGGCTGTGGAGGTAGTGTGAGGTCAGGGAAGGTTAAGGGACGGATAATAAATAAAGAAAGAAATTAAATAAAAAAATAAAGATAAGGTGAGTTGGTATTGAATGTTGATATTGAAGCGAGTTTGGGATTAATTAAAGTATGTCTTCCCTTCAACGTAAGAAGTGACTCACCTCATTGTTGCAGGACTCGTACTTCTTGGTCTTGCCGACGCATTGCTCGCTGCTGCAAAGACACACACACACACACACACACACACACACAGTCATTAGTATATACATAACATAATAACCAGCATAGTATATAAGTCTTTTTCTGCACATATAAACAGACAAATAACAAAAAACTATAGAACAATAATAATAATAATAATAATAATAATAATAATAATAATAATAATAATAATAATAATAATAATAATAATAATAAACAGAAATCCATAATAATTAAGCTATTCTAGAAAAATAAAGACATATAACATTCAATTTTTCTATACTATTTTTTATATCATCATTTAACTCTTTATAATTAGATGTAGATAGATAGATAGATAGATAGATGGGGAGAGAGAGAGAGAGAGAGAGAGAGAGAAGACACAAAACACACACTTCGTTTTCCTCCTCCTCCTCCTCCTCCTTCTCTTCTCCCTTCTTCTCCTCCTCCTCACCTGGCGCCCTGACACGTTCTGGTCCTGTAGTTGACCCCGCCGCCACAGGTCCTGGAGCAAGGGGAGGGCACTGACCACTCCCCCCACGGCCCGCTCTCCCACTCGCTCGTCCAGCCCTGCCGTTTATCCCGCGTGCTGCCGCTGTCCTCCGCCGCCTCGTACTCCAGGTTGCTGCTGCTGACGGGGATGGGAATCTTGCCCTGTTGCTGCTGGTGGTGGTGGTGGTGGTGGCGGCGGTGGTGGTGGTGGCGGTTACGGTGGTGGTGGAGGTGGGTTGTTTCCACGGCTACCCCGGTGCACTCCTCGACCTGTGGGATAGGGAATAATTGATAGGATAGAAGGATAGACGAGATATTTTTTTTTTTACGGCAAAGGTGACCTCTCTTTCGGCCACCTCTTTGGATTCTTTTTGTGAGCAGCGAGTAGCGTGCTTTTTTTTATATTATTGTTTACTTTTTTTGTGCCCTTAAGCTGTCTCCTTTGTTGTAAAAAAAAAAAGTTCAAGGGCGTAAAGAAAAATATAAAAAAAAGCCCGCTACTTGCTGCTCCTGAATAGAAGTCAAAGGAGTGGCCAAAAAAGAGAGGTCAATTTCGGGAGGAGAGGTGTCCTGATACCCTCCTCCTGACAGAGTTCAAGTTCAAGGGAAATGGATGACAAGGAGGTTTGTTTTCAGATAGAATTGAGGATGAAAGGCTTTAGACATGTGACAGAGGGCTGCTACCACCTGTAGGATTGAAATAATGACTCAGGATAATCAGGATAGACAAGTTGATAGTTATATTTGTGTATACGTTCAGAAATGTGTGAATTAGGGTTAGTTTTTCCCGTAGAATTGAGCGCGAAAGGCTATACGCATGTGAAAAAGGGCTACTTCTTCCGCAGAGTTATAGCGACTAGAGTCAGATAAGGAAGGAAGGAAGGGAAACAGGCCCGTAATTTTGGTACTTTTCGGGGGGGATGGGGGAGTGGAGGGGGGCAGAGGGTATCATAAGTTCATAAGATTTTGGTATTTTTTTTTAATAGCTACTTTTAGGGGTATGGTATGGTATGGTATGGTATGAGTGTGTTTTTCCTTCCATTTTTAGACCGATATAGAAAACATGAGAGGACTACAGCTCCCCTTACCCCCCTAAAAATTACGGCCCTGAAAAGAGAGGAGATTCCGGGAGGCGACTTTGAAGAGAAGGAAGGAAGGGAGAGAAGGAATGTATGAGATAAATCAAGGGAAGTGAAGGAAGGGGGAATGTATGAGGCAACACCAAGGGAAGGAAGAGAGGGAAGGGATTTTTATTTTCTATTCAACTTATATTTACGTGAGCGGAGGCCCCAAACCCTGTACACAGAGGATGGAAGGAGGATAGTGGAGTTGTTATTTACGATAGTCTTGGAAATCCTAAGAAGCCTCCCCACAAACCACCTGACCTGCGACGCTGGGCCAAGAAAGAGGGATGGTACAACTGCTATAGAAAAAAACTAACCTAACCTAACCAAACCTAGCCTAACCAAACCTAACCTAACCAAACCTAACCTAACCTAATCTAACCAAACCTAACCAAACCTAACCTAACCTAATCTAACCTAGCCTCACCTAAGCTAGCCTAACCCAGCCTAACCTAACCTAACCTAACCTAACCAAATCTAATCTAACCTAACCTAACCTAACCTAACCTAACCTAACCAAACCTAACCTAACCTAACCTAACCTAACCTAACCTAGCCTAACCTAACCTAACCAAACCTAACCTAACCAAACCTAACCTAATCTACCTTAACCTAACTTAACCTAACCTAACCTAACCTAATCTAATCTAACCTAACCTAACCTAACCTAACCTACCCTAGCCTAACCTAACCTAACCTACTACTATTACTACTACTACTTCTACTACTACTACTACTACTACTATTACTACTACTACTACTACTGCTACTATAATAAAAAAAATGATAATGATGCTGAAAATAAGGAGGAGGAGAAATAGAAGAATAAATAAGAAGAATAGGAAGAAAATGAAGAAAGAGAAAAGAAGAAAAAGAACACTACCACCACCACCACCACCACACTCCCCCTCCTCCTCCTCCTCCTCCTCCACCACACTCCCCCTCCTCCTCTTCTTCTCCTCCTCCTCCTCCTCCTTCCAACACACCTGCCTGGCTCCTCATCCTCACCTGCCCATTCATTACCGCCTCGACACACACACACTCAAGACACCTGTTCCCTTCGTCCCCCTTCCCCCCATCACCTCCCCTTCCCCCTTCCCCATTACCCCAGGCGACGTTAGGGGGCGTGACCTTACTATGGAAATGGGCAAGGTGACATACGACCGAGGGAGGGAGGGAGGGAGGAAGGGAAGGAGGGAGAGAGGAAAGCTTGTATTCGTGACGGACATGAAGAAGGATGGCCATGGGAGATGAGGGATTGGAGGAAGGGAAGGAAGGGAATGGGGAGGGAAGGGAAGGTGTGGGTAGGGTAGGGGAGAGTAGAGTAGAGCAGGGATGGGTAGAGAGAAGAGGGGAGGAGTGGGTAGGGAAGGGAAGGGAAGGGAAGGGAAGGGAAGGGAAGGGAAGGGTAGGGAAGGGAAGGGAAGGGAAGGGAAGGGAAGGGGGTGGAAGAGGAAATAGCAAAGGTGTGAGAGGTGACAGAATGAGTGAAGAAAAAAATGTATAAGAGAAAGGAAGAAAAATAAAATGCTTTTCTTCACTTCTTTCCTTCCTTTCTTTCTGTCTACCATTCTAGCTATACTTAACCATCTATCTGTCTATCTTTCTTTCATTCTTCCTTTCTTTCCTTTGCTTTCAACCGTTCTATCTATCTTTCTATCAAATTATCTTACTATCTGGTTATCTTCCTCCTTGCTTTCTTCTTTTCTATCTATCTACCCCTCTATCTCTCTATCTTTGTCTTTCTATCTTTCTGTCTTTCTTCTATTCTCATTCTTTCTTTCTATCGTTCTATCTATTTTTTTCTATCTAGTTATCTTCCTTCCTTCCTCCTTGCTTTCCCTTCCTTCCTTCCTTCCTTTCTTTCTTCCTTTCTATCTATCATTCTATCTATCTACCCATCTATCTGTCAATCTCTGTCTTTCTTCTATTCTCATTCTTTCTTTCTATCTTTCTATCTATCTTTCTATCTAGTTATCTTCCTATCACCGCTGCCAGATTATCGTACTCAGAGCATAGTATTTACCGGTTTCTGACGCCTAAGTATTGCCAAGAAACATCAGGAATTAACTATTTTAACCATAAATATAAATGAATCTCGTTATTGAGGCCCAGGAGACAGTTATGGGGTCGGAAGTTGGTGAATATAAAAGGCTGAGTACGACAATCTTTCAACTTTGCTTCCTATCTGGTTACCTTCCTCCCTTCCCTCCCTCACACCCATGCCCTCCCGTCTCCCTCCCTGCTGCCCGGTGCCCCCCGCTACTCACCACAACGACGGTGACGAGTGCCAGCGCCAAGAAGACTCGCCATGAGCACCTGGAAATGAGAGAGAAAGATGTGTTATTCAAAAACCTCATTATCACACACACACACACACACACACACACACACACACACACACACACACACACACCGTTGATTAGTTTTTTTTTTTTTTTTTTGCATTCTCTAGCCACCTTCTCTTCCTCCTCAGTTCCCATCTTGTCACTTCTTCCTTTCTTCCTCTTTCTTCCTCTTCCTCCTCTTCCTCTTTCTTCCTCTTCCTCCTCTTCTCACCTGAGGGTTACCTGGCGAGGCTGAGCGCAGGTGTGCCTCGTTAATGACCTCCTTGACCCCCAGGTGAGAGAGAGAGAGAGAGAGAGAGAGAGAGAGAGAGAGAGAGAGAGAGAGAGAGAGAGAGAGAGAGAGAGAGAGAGAGAGCATACAATAAAAAAAAGTTATCACGTGGTTGTATGGTAATGGTGACTCCTCCTCCTCCTCCTCCTCTCCTCCTCCTCCTCCTCCTCCTCCTCCTCCTCCTCCTCCTCCTCCTCCTCCCCCTCTCCTCCCCTTCCATCCTCCTCCTCCTCCTCCTCCTCCCATCCTAATGCTGAAAAAAGACGAAAATAAACATACCCACATTACTTTTTTTTTTTTTAGACTTTATAGAGTAACATAAATAAAGTGTGTGTGTGTGTGTGTGTGTGTGTGTGTGTGTGTGTGTGTGTGTGTGTGTGTGTGTGTGTGTGTGTGTGTGTGTGTGTGTGTGTGTGTGTGTGTAACAGGTGAAGGGATGCTGAGTGAATGGGTAGGTAGGAGAAGAAAGGGAAAGGGAGGTAAGGGAAGGGGATGGAGGGAGAGGGAGAACGAATGGATAGTGAAGGGAAGAGGAAGGGAGGGAGGAAGGGGAAGAGAAGGAAGGACGGAGATGGAGATGGGTGTGAACGAAGGGAGAGAATGAGGGAGAAAGGGGGAGGGAAGAAGGGAGACGAAGAGGATATGAAAAGAGAGAAAGAAAAGGAGGAGAAAAAGAGAAGGAAGGGAAGGAGGGACACGGAAGGGAATATAAAAGAATGAAGAAAACAAGGAATAGAGAAGAAAAGAGAGAAAAAGACGAAGATGATTGAATGAAAGGAATATGAAGAAAGGAAGAAAACGATTAAGAGGAAGGAAAAAAAGAGGAGGAAAGGAAGAAGGGGAGACGAAAGAGGACAAGAAAGGAAAGGGGGGATGGAAGGGAATATATAAGAA
>NC_066551.1:2360000-2367500 GCF_024679095.1 Eriocheir sinensis | reverse complement strand
TTTCTCCTCCTCTCCGTCCCCCGTCACACTGTCCCTCTTTAAAATCCAAAACAGACAGCAATCTCTCCTTCCCCTCCCTCTCCCTCTCCCTCCAAAGCACCACGCGAGGGTGACTTTACTCTCCCTTCCTCTTCCTTACTCTCCAATCCTCTCTTTCATTCTCCCTTCTTCTCCCTTCCTTTCCTTTTCCTCACCTTCCTTTCAATCACTCTCCCTTCCTCTCTATCACTTTCCCTTCCTCTCCCTTCACTTTCAAATGCTCTCCCTTCCTCTCATCCTCTCCCTTATTTCCCATCCTTTCCCTTCTCCCTTCCTTCTCCCTTCGCCCCAGCACTGCGGGTCTCCACTTTTTGCCTCTTAACAGCTGGGCACAAACCGCATACCAGACAGAATTCCCAGCGCACACACGACTTGTAGACTTGTAGTAAAGACGAATTATATGGCTGTAACTCTTGTCCCCTTCGTTGTTTACTTGTTATATTTATTTCTATTGATATTTTTTGTTTATTCGGATTCTTGTGTGTTTTTTGTTGTTTTATTGTTTTCTAGTTCTTTTTCTTTTTTCTTCTTTTTGGTATGTTCTTTTTTGGGTTGTTTCTTTCTCTCTTCGCCTTTCTTCTTTTTCTATTGCTTCATATGTTTCTACTTTTTTTTTCCTATTTCTTCCTCTGTTTTGTTTCTTATTATTTTTCTTCTAACTCTTCTTTTCTCCTTCTTTTTCTTTTTATCCTTCTTCTACTTCTTATTCTTCTTCTAACTCTTCTTTTCTCCTTCTTCTTCTTCTTATCCTTCTTCTACTTCTTATTTTTCTTCTAACTCTTCTTTTTCTTCTTCTAACTCTTCTACTTCTTATTTTTCTTCTAACTCTTATTTTTCTCCTTCTTCTTCTTCTTATCCTTCTTCTACTTCTTATTTTTCTTCTAACTCTTCTTTTTCTCCTACTTCTTCTTTTTCTCCTTCTTCTACTTCTTATTTTTTTTCTTGTTTTCTTTTCTAGCTTTCCTTCTATTTTCTTCTTCTCTCTTGTTCCTTCCACTCTTCCTTTTCCTGTCCTTTTTTTTCTTTTTTGTTGCATTTTCCTCTCTTTCTTCGTCTTCTACACTTCCTCCTATTTGTTTTCTCCTCCTCCTCCTCCTCCTCCTCCTCCTCCTCCACAATGAAATCCTTCCCTTCCTTCTTTCTTACAGCCGTTACTTCAGCTTCTCTTAAACCACCTCCTCCTCCTCCTCCTCCTCCTCCTCCTCCCCTTCATTATCCATTTTTTTGCGCCCTTTCTCTTCCTCCTCCTCCTGAGATATTAAGCGAGGCAAGGTGTGGTTAGGTAGGCCGAGCAGGTGCGAAGATTATGCATTCTCAGGTAACAGGTGACCGTGAATTAGGGCTTATCTCTCTCTCTCTCTCTCTCTCTCTCTCTCTCTCTCTCTCTCTCTCTCTCTCTCTGTCGGTATATATATAACTATTGCACATTTAAACGACGTAGAAGGAAGTAAAGATGGGGAGGAGGATGAGAAAGAAAGAAAGGAAGGAGTAGAAGAAAAGAAGATAAAGAAATAATAGAAAAAAGTAAATGAAAGAACAAATCACCCACGAAAAGGAAAAAAGTAAGAAAAGAGAAAAAAATGATACCAACGAAAATTTAACGGACATATTTTAAGTATTTTCGTTTACTAGAAAAATAAAAGGTCAGTATTACCAACTCAAAAAAAATAAAAAAAATGAATGAATAAATATCAGTATTACCAACTAAAAATGAGTAAATAAATAATAAATCATCTTCTAAACTGCTCTTCGCCTTCACTGAACTTCCCTTACTTCATTTCCAACCTATTATTTTCTTTCCCTTTCTTTTTTTCCTTTCCCTTTTCCTCCCCTCCTCCTTCCTCTACCACCACCCTCCCCTTCTTTCCTTCCCTTCCTTTTCCTTTCCCTTCCCTTTCCTCTTCCCCTTCCCTCCTTTTCCCCTACCGCCATCCCCTTTCCCTTCCCTTTCTTTCCTTCCCTTCCTTTTCCTTCCCCTTCCCTCCTTTTCCTCAACCGCCATCCCCTTTCCCTTCCCTTCCCTTCCCTTCCCTTCCTTTCCCTTCCCCTTCCATCAAAGCCTCGTCTTATCACGGTCACCCTACACCCTTCATGCCTCACCCTGCCCTGCCAAGTCACCCTGATCGTCCCCTCACACACACACACACACACACACACACACACACACACACACATGAGGTCAGAGCTGAATGGAAACTTTAAGGACATGAAAGGAAGTAAAAACATAAAGTGACGTTATACTTTGCTACTCTCTCTCTCTCTCTCTCTCTCTCTCTCTCTCTCTCTCTCTCTCTCTCTCTCTCTCTCTCTCTCTCTCTCTCTCTCTCTCTCTCTCTCTCTCTCTCTCTCTCTCTCTCACGCGTATATTATGTATCAGCCTTTGACGTCATTGTACTAAAGAAAAATATTATGTATGGTGGAGATGAGAGAGCGTGAGAAAATGTTAAAAAAAATAAGTAGACGGAGGAAAGAAGGAAGAACAATTAAAAGAAGATAGGAAGAAGGGTGGAAGATAGAGTGAGGGAAGAAGGGAAAGGACGTGAGAAGAAAGAAGGAAGAAAAGAAAAGAAAGAAGGAAGATAAAAATAAATGATAGGAAAAAGGGTGAAAGAAAAACGAATGAGGGAAGAAGAAGGGAAACGAATATGGAAGAAACAAGAAAGAAAAAAAAGATGAAAGAAAGACAATGGAGAAAGGAAGAAAAGAGAAGAAAAAGAAGATAGAGAAGAAAACGAAAGAAGAGAAACGATGTAAATAGGGAAGAAGGAAGAAAGAAAAACTAATAGAAGAAAGGAAGAAGGGTGGAAGAAGATAGAATTAGAGAAGAAGGGAAACGAAGATGGAAGAAATAAATAAAATGAAAGACAATGGAGAAAGGAAGTAAGGAAGAAAAAGAGAAGAAAAAGAAGATGCAGAGAAGAAATTGAAAGAAGAGAAACGATGTAAAAAAAAATAAAGATGTTAGCGAAGAAGAGGAAGAGAAGGATGAACAGAAGAAAATGGAGATAACAGAGAGAAAAACGAAAGAAGAAAGGAAGGAAGAAAGGAAGAAAGGAAGAGGAAGAAAGAATACAGAAAGGATAAAATGGAGATAAAGGAAAAAAAAGCGAATTGGGTTGGAAACAAAGAAAAAAACAAGAAAAAACGAAGAAAACAAAAGAAAGAAAAAGGAAATCATGGGAAAAAGAGGTGAAGGATGAGAGAGAGAGAGAGAGAGAGAGAAAGGCATATTCAATTAAAGGTCAAGGAGAAAGAATTAAGACGAAGGGATAGATAGGTTAAGGAGGAGGAGGAGGAGGAGGAGGAGGAGGAGGAGGAGAAGAGCAGGGATAAAAATAGGAGTAGGTCAAGGAAAGGAGGAGGTCAGAGAATGGGGGTGGATGGAGGAACGAAGGAGAGAAAAAGAGGAAGAGAGGAAGATTAGGAGGAAGCAAGGAGGGAATTAGTGTAGAAGGAAAAATAGAAGCGGGTAAAGGAAAAACTGAGGCAGAGAAAATATGAAAAAAAAGAAAGCAGAGAAAATTAAAAGCTAAAATAACTCAAATAAAAAAAATGAAAAGAAATAGAAGAGAAGAAAACAAGGAAGAGAAAGCTAATTGAGGAAGAGGAAGAGAAGATAAATATAAAAAGATGACGGGAAAAAGAGGAAGGAGGTGGAAAAGAAGGAACAGAATAACGAAATATGAGAGGAAAAGAAAAACGAAGACAAAAAAAGGAAGAAGGAAAAGAAAAATGGCAGTGAAGAGAGAGAGAAGAGGCGGAGGAGACGGAAGGGAATGTCGAAGATGAGAAGATAGGAGGAGGAGGAGGAGGAGGAGGAGGAGGAGGAGGAGGGGGGTGTTGAGTTAGGTCACTTCCACTTCTAATCTCTCTCTCTCTCTCTCTCTCTCTCTCTCTCTCTCTCTCTCTCTCTCTCTCTCTCTCTCTCTCTCTCGACCTTGCGATCTAGACATTCATTAAGGGGGTCATTCTATCTTTTTTTTTCCTTATTCTTTTTTTTTTACCGCCCACCCACACGTGTCCGTCTGTGTGTGCGTGTGTGTGTGTGTGTGTGTGTGTGTGTGTGTGTGTGTGTGTGTGTGTGGCTGTCAATGTGTTGGTTTGTGCTTTTTTTTCTGTCCTCTTCCCCCCCCCCTCTCTCTCTCTCTCTCTCTCTCTCTCTCTCTCTCTCTCTCTCTCTCTCTCTCTCGACTCAAAAGGTTCCGGCGCACGCAAGATTAATACACACACACACACACACACACACACACACACACACACACACACACACACACACACACAAACCGCCGCTGATAAGTTAAATGTAGTAAGTCGATCAGAGAGAGAGAGAGAGAGAGAGAGAGAGAGAATATGGTCGGCTATTAGCACTTGGGTGTAAATATTTCTATGGACCATATTACTCTCTCTCTCTCTCTCTCTCTCTCTCTCTCTCTCTCTGTTACACTCGAACGAGCCAACAATTTAATGGCATGCTGGCGCTCATTGACAGAGAGAGAGAGAGAGAGAGAGAGAGAGCGTGGGTGCGTGCGGGATTAATCTATTTAGTGCCTGAAATGCTGGAATTATACACGAGACCAAGAGAGAGAGAGAGAGAGAGAGAGATGGAGACTAATGGTTAGAGATGCTTATATATACACTCACTCTCTCTCTCTCTCTCTCTCTCTCTCTCTCTCTCTCTCTTCTATAAATACCTCCACCATTAATTTAATTCTCCCGCCTACGTTCGTGGACTGGTAGAGCTCAAGCGAGACACTATCGTTTATACATAAATAAACAAACTGTGTACTCAAGGAAATAGTTCGTTTATTAATACTGAGGGTTCTAATATTGATTCTTCTTCTCTTCCTTCTCCTCCTGTTACTCCTCTTCCTCTTCCTCCTCCTCCTCCTCTTTTTCTTCTATCTTGTCTTCTTCATCTCCTTCTCTTCGTATTTTTTTTCTTCATCTTGGTCTTGGTTTATTAATATTGAGGGTTCTAATATTGATTATTTTTCTCCCTATCCTCTTCCTCCTCCTCCTCCTCTTCTTCTTTTTCTTCTATCTTCTCTTCATCTCCTTCCTCTTTTTCCTTTCTCGTCTTCCTTTTTCTTCTCTTCATCTCCTTCAAGAATAAGAAGAGAAAGGAGAGGAATGAGGAGAAAGACGAGGATGAAAAGGAAGATGGGTGAGGAGAAGAAAAAGGAGGAGGAGGAGGAGGAGGAGGAAGGAGCCGAAATTTTCTATATTTTGAGACACTTCGAAATCTTAACTCTCCTCCTCCTCCTCTTTCTCCTCCTTCAAGCGTTCAAGTCCACTTTTTCTTCTTTCTCTTCTGTCTTCTCTTTCTTCCTCCTCCTCCTCCTCCTCTTTCTCCTCCTCCAAGCGTTCAAGTCCACTTTTTCTTCTTTCTCTTCTTCGTCTTCTCTTTCTTCCTCCTCTTTCTCCTCCTTCAAGCGTTCAAGTCCACTTTTTCTTCTTTCTCTTCTTCGTCTTCTCTTTCTTCCTCCTCTTTCTCCTCCTTCAAGCGTTCAAGTCCACTTTTTCTTCTTTCTCTTCTTCGTCTTCTCTTTCTTCCTCCTCGTCCACTTGTCTCTATCCCCTTAACTTATCCAGACAGACAGACAGACGGACGGTAACAAACAGACACAACAGCTTTAATAATAATGATAATCCTCGCCTCTCTCTCTCTCTCTCTGGGTTTTCTATTACTTCCTCTTCCTCTTTTCCGTTTTTCTTCATGTTCTCTCTCTCTCTCTCTCTCTCTCTCTCTCTCTCTCTCTCTCTCTCTCTCTCTCTCTCTCTCTCTCTATACCCCCCTTGTTTTTATACGGCTGCAAGCTTACACAGTGACTACAGAAAATGGCTGCACGAAGAGGGTAACTTGAGAATACCGAGACCCCGCCAGCTGTCCTTTCAACTCGGCCCTCTCCCTCTTACTCCCTCCCTCTCCTCGCCTCTCTAACAGCTCTCACATGCGCGGGTCCACATTCCTAGGCTACTAAGCACCTCTAGGGCAGTATGTCTCCTAAATGAAGGCACAAGAGGCGTCCTGAAGGCCCTATTTAAGTCGGGTCCTTGAGATGGTTTTAAGCAGGGCAGGACACGGGCAGTCTCCCACCCTCTCCTTCCCTCTCTCTCTCCCTGGGCTTAAGGGTGGCTAACAGGGTGACGAGAAGAGGTGGTGCTTAAGGGTGAGGCGTGGACGTTAATGTGGTCAAGGGTGTTTAAGGGAGAGAGGGAGAAGGGAGGGAGAGTAACCTAGATTAATATAGGCGTGACAGTTACTATGTTTGTGATGTTGGTGCGGGTTGAAAGGGGGGAGGGGGGTGTACTTCTCTCTCTCTCTCTCTCTCTCTCTCTCTCTCTCTCTCTCTCTCGACGTCCATCTTTCCGTCTTTATCCGAATCTTCTGCGTCATCAGCAAACCTTTTCAGACGTCATTCCACACTCCCTTCTACCTCTCATCTTCTCCTCCTCCTCCTCCTCCTCCTCCTCCTCTTCCTCGCTTTCACCATACAGATAAGCGTGCCGGCTCCAAGTGTTTGTCTAACGTTCGTGAGTGTTAAATATTCTTCCTGTCTGTGTGTGTGTGTGTGTGTGTGTGTGTAACGGGATTGCTAAATGGTTACGTATTTCTATGGTTGGGATAAGTATGGTTTTCCTTTTTTCTACTACTACTACTACTACTACTACTCGTGTTACTGTTCTGATTCTACTGTTTCTTCTACGGTTTTATTTTATTTTCTCTTCCTCTTCCTCTTTTTCTTCCCTTTCCTCTTTCCCTCTTTCCTTTTCTCTTCCTCCTTCTTCTGTTCCTTTGCTTGTAACTGTATCTTACTTTTCCTCTTTCTTCTACCACTACTACTACTACTACTACTACTACTACTACTACTACTACTACTACTACTACTACTACTACTACTATTTATTTTCTATTGCTTCTCTTCCTGTTTCTACTTCTTCCTCTACTGCTTCTCCTCCTCCTCCTCCTCCTCCTCCTCCTCCTCCTCCTCCGCGGGTGATTAATGGAGGGATAACACAGATGGACAGTCAACCTTCTAATTTATACGTTTTTTTTCTTCTTTTTTTTCTCTCCTGCAGTTTATTTGGACGGGTCGTGTTTTCGCTGCTTGCTCTCTCTCTCTCTCTCTCTCTCTCTCTCTCTCTCTCTCTCTCTCTCTCTCTCTCTCTCTCTCAATCGCCTTCATTCACTCCTCTCTCATCCGGTTTCTGCTTCCGGTTCCGTACGAGTTTTAGACGTGATAAGAACCGGTCACTCCCCTTCCCTTCCTTCCCTCTTCCTCCTCCTCCTCTTCTTCCTCCTCCTCCTCCTCCTCGTCACACACTCGCCCTCTCTGTTCCTTCACAAACTCTTTTACTTCACTCAAAAACTTCACATAGAACCGGCTAGCTCTTCCTCTTCTTCCTCCTCTTCTTCCTCCTCCTCCTTCGTGTCTTCACTACCCGTTCATTACACGCTCA
>NC_066551.1:2347500-2355000 GCF_024679095.1 Eriocheir sinensis | reverse complement strand
ATTCCTACATTCTTCTTCCTCCTCCTCCTCCTCCTCCTCCTCCTCCTCCTCCTCGCCTCTTCTCCCAGGAATATAAATGACTTGATTATTCGCCAACAAAAGACGACTAAGAAAGCGCCTTCCTATAACCAATCAGTCTTTTGTTTGTTTATGTTTTTTGTTTTCTTTTTTATTGTATTATTATTCCCAGGAGTAAACTGTGTGTGGCTTCATCTGCTCCTCAATATCTGTCTGTTTCATCACACACACACACACACACACACACACACACACACACACACACACACACACACACACACACACACACACACACACGTGATTGGATGCGGTTGACCAATTACCTTACACAATAGTACCTGTCTTCCTCCTCCTCCTCCTCCTCCTCCTCCTCCTCCTCCTCCTCCTCCTCCTCCTCCTCCTCCATCTTTTCTTCACCCTCTCTCTAACCTGTCCTTACCTCCCATTCTTCTTTCCTTCACTCCTTTCACTCCTCCTCCTCCTCCTCCTCCTCCTCCTCCTCCTCCTCCTCCCTCATCACCATATTTATCTTCCCTTGCCTCATTATCAAAATTAATCTGAATAATAAATGTTACCTTTCTTTGATGTATAGGCAAGCACACACACACACACACACACACACACACACCTGCCTTCCATTAATTATACCTGGGCATCACGGGAGGACAGGTGTGTGTGTGTGTGTGTGTGTGTGTGTGTGTGTGTGTGTGTGTGTGTGTGTGTGTGTGTGTGTGTGTCTAGCATTTGTCTCGCTAAGAAATTCCACAACGACCAAACACGATTCCTAAGGTCCTCCTCCTCCTCCTCCTCCTCTTCCTCCTCGTCTAGCTCTGTATGTCACCCACACACACACACAAAAAAAAAAAGATTAATAAAAAAACTCTCTCTCTCTCTCTCTCTCTCTCTCTCTCACTAAGCCCTATTGATATGTGACGTTGATTCTAGACCCCAAATACCCCCCCTCCCCCCTTCCTCCTCCTCCCTTTACACCCCCCCCCTCTTCATTCCTCATCCTCCCTCACCCCTTATCCTTCCCTCTCTTCCTCCTTTTCTCCTCCTCTTCCTTCCTCTACCTCTACCTTTTCCCTTCCTCTTTTCGCTTAATCTCCCATATTTTTCCTTCCCTTCTCTCCTCTCCTTTCTTTTTTCTTCCTTCCTCTTCGTTCCTCCTCCACTCCTTCCTTCTCCCCATCATTATTCACCCCTTTCTCCCCTTCTCCCCCTCTTCTCTATCTCTAATATCTGTCCTTCCCTTCTCTTCGTCTCAACCTCTACCTCCCCCTCCCTCCCCTTCATTCTCTCAATCTCCCATCTCTCTCTCTGTCCTTCCCTGTCCCCTCATCTCCTTTCTTCTTTTCTTCCCTCCTCTCCCTCCCCCTCCCCCCCTCCCTCCATACACCTGTGAATGGAGTCTGGTTACGTGATTAGCGTGTCTGACTTTATTACAGGTGAGAAAGGTATGGTCTGGAAGGTGGTGGTGGTGGTGGTGGTTGTAGTAGTAGTAGTAGTAGTAGTAGTAGTAGTAGTAGTAGTAGTAGTAGTAGAATAAAGGGAAATGAGAAGGAAGAAGTGGAGAGGAAAATGTTGGAAGAGGATACAAGGGGGAGGAAAAGATAGGGGAGGAAAAGGAGAGAAAATTGTGGGGAGGAAAATGTGGGTAGGAAGAAGTGGGGAGAAAAATGTGAGGAGGAAGGGAGGGGGAAGAAAGAGGTGGGGAGGAAAAGTGGGGAGAAAGATGTGGGGAGGAAAAAATGGGGAGAAGATAAAGTGGGGAGGAAGAGGTTGGTGGGGAGGAAGAAAGAGGTGAAGGAACGGTAACAAAACAAAAATAACAAACAATAACAACAACAAAAACAACAACAATAATATGAATACGAATACCTCTCGCCGTCACTCCAAGAAAACTCACAAAAGAAGAAAACAACAACAACAAAAAAAAGAAGAAAACCTCAAAGTCACGGCCAACGCTTTTATTATTATTATTATTACAATTTTTTTTCTTCTTCTTATACGCATTTTTCTTCCTCGACGGCCATTCAAAAGGAAGAAAGGAAGGAGGAAAGGAGGGAAGATTAGAGCTGAACAAACCCACAAAAGACAAAAAAAAAAAGGAGAAAAAAAATCAAGTCCCGTTCATTTCCATTTCAAGAGTAGCAAAAAACACACACACACACACACACACACACACACACACACACACACACACACACACACACACACACACACACAAAGAAAGAAAAAAACCACATAAGATGACGTGTGTATATTTTTTGTTGTCTCTTTCATTCTCAGTTCGGGGCAAGAAAGCGACGTCCAACCTAACACCTGCGGGGGTAGATTTGCAAGGTGATAGACGTCCCGCTGAGGTGTGTGGGGTGAGGGGGGTGAGGGGGGGAGGAGTAGGAGGAGGCGAGGCTTAGGTGAGGGGAGGAGGAAGAACAGGTGGGAGGGAAGAGGAACAGGTGGGAGGGAAAAGAAGGAAGAACAGGTAAGAGGAAGGAGAAGAAGAGGTGAAAGAGGAAGAAGAGGAAGAACGGTTTGAGGAGGAATAGAAGGGAGGAACAGGTGAGGAAGAACAGGTGGGAGGGAGGAACAAAATATGAAGGAGGAAGATACAGTGGAGGAAGGAAGTGGAAGGAAGGAGAAACAGGTAAAGAAGAGACGAACAGGTGAGGAAGAAGGAACAGGTGGGAGAAGAGGAGGAGGAGGACAGGTGGGAAGAGGAGGAACAGGTGAGTGAGAAGAGGTGATGAAGATGATTACTGTACCTGTTGACACTTCCACTAGATGTCACTCCTTTCCTCCTCTCTCCCCCTCTCCCCACCCCTCCACATAGCACCCTACCCACACCTTCCACCCTTCTCCCCAACCTCCCTTTCCCCCCATCACCCTTCCACTAGTTCCCCATCCTCAACGACCCCCAAAGACTGATTACCTTCCCCACCATTCCCCAGCCTTAAGGTGTTCTTCCTCTTCCTCCTCCCTACCCTCATCCCCTCCCTCCACCACCTCAACCAGTGTACAGCAAGGGGATATTTTCGTGTTTGTCATTCACACATTCACACACAGCAGGCGCGTTGACCTGGAGGACCCGCGTTCAAGTCACACACACGCACACACACACACACACTGAGATACAAAAACAAACAAACACACAAACAACCACAAACCCACAAACCAAAACACCCAGCATAACCACGTAAACAAACAAACAAGCAAACACCTGGTCAGCGGCGGTACCTAAATGGATCACCGGGGCCAGCATGAGCCAAGCAAGAAGGCAAGCATGGCGCCACTATAAACACTTGCCTGCGCTCTTAACGGGATGGGGCCAACTACCAGACCCCATCAAGAAACCCTACAGGCGCTACAACCCAAACACACACACACACACACACACACACACACACACACACACACACACACACACTCTTCAGCACATTCCACACGAGTCAGTCACCGAGCAATGAAAGATACAAATTTGTGCTGCTTTAAAACGCACAAAAAACCAAACACACCCTCAAACAATAAGATGACACAGGCAAACACGGCGGCAACACGTCTGAGTCATGTCCGCGCACACAACAACGCGAGGAGGAGGAAGCTGCTGCGTCAAGAGAAGTAATAACATGGACAAAGAAAAAAAGGGAAGGAGAGAAAACAGTGAGACATGGCAGAAAAAAAAGATAGAAGAGAAAAAAAAGAATACAGTTGAGGAATGAGGAATGAGGAAAGACACATTTTTTATAGATGTAAGATAAATTGAAGGAAAAGACAGTGAGTAAAAAGAGGAAAAGAGAAGAAAAAGAGCTCCCGAAAAAATAACGAAGAGAAAAATAAAGAATAAAGTTAAGGAATGAAGGATGAGGAAAGACATTTTTTTTTTATACATGTAAGATAAATTGAAGGAAAAGTCAGTGAGTAAAAAGAGGAAAAGAGAAGAAAAAGAGCTCGCGAAAAAATAACGAATGAAAAAAAGAGGAAGAGAAAACAGACATCACAGGAAGAGAGAAAAAAAAGAATTAAGTTTAAGAATGAAAAAAATACACACATTCATATATACAAAGTTACATTCAAGGGCAAGACAGCCTAAAAAAATTAAAAAGAACAAAGGAGAAAGAAAAGAGAAGAAAAGAGCTCCCGAAAATAATAATAGAATGAAAAAATATAAATGAATAAAGTAGAAAAAATGAAAAGATGAAAAAAATCTAAAAAATATGAAAAAAAACATTACTGAACAAAATCTTAACTTATTCAAACAAGAAAAAAAACAAATAAAAAACAATAACAAACAGAAGCAAAAAAACACAAACAAGAAAAATATGAGAAAAAAAACATTACTGAAAAAATCTTAAACAAAACAAGAAAAAAATATAATAACAAACAGAAGCAAAAACAAAACAAAACAAAACAAGAAGAAAATAAGAGCTAGTAAGTGTCATATGTGTGTGTGTGTGTGTGTGTGTGTGTGTGCGCAGAGGCCAACCGGACGCACACGTTATACGATGATGAAGAGAAGGGAGAGAGAGAGCGAGGAAACCATAAAGTTGTTGATCAATGAATGAGAATCGCAACGGAAGGGAGGGAGGGAGGGAGGGAAGGGGAGGGAGGGGGGAAGGGAGATGGATATAGGGAGAAAGGAAGAGAGGTGTGGGAGTGAGGAAGGGAGGTAGGAAGGGAAAAGGTAGGGAGAGAAAGGAAGAATGTAGAAGGGAAGGGTAGGGAGGGAGGGGAGAATGGGAGATGGATATAGGGGGAAAGGAAGAGGTGTGGGAGAGAGGAAGGGAGGTAGGAAGGAAAAAGCTAGGGAGAGAAAAAGGAAGAAAGATGTAAAAGAAGGGAAGGGTAGGGATAGGGATGCCTGGAGAAAGGGAGGGAGGGAGGGAGGTAGGGAGGGAAAACATAGGGAGAGAAAAAGGAAGAGAGATTAAAAGAAGGGAAGGGTAGGGAAGATAGGGATGTATGGAGAGAGAAAGAGATGATGGAGGGAGGAGGGAAAGGGATACAGGGAGAGAAGAGAGAGAAAGGTGGGGGAGGGAAGAGGTAAGGAGGAAATTGGATATTGGGAGAAAGGAAGAGCGATGTGGATGAAGGGAAGGAGTAGGGAGGAAAAGGAAGGGAGGGAAATAGGTATTGAGAGAAAGGAAGGGAGAGAGATGGAAGAAGGGAAAGGAGTTAAGGGAGAGGGACAAGGGAAGTGCAGAGGAAAAGGGAGGAAGGGAGGAAGATAGTGAAATGGATGGAAAGGGAGAGATAGTAAGGAAGGAAAGGAAGGGAAGGGGTAGGGAGTGAAAAAGGTATTGAGAGAAAGGAAGGGATAGGGAGATGGAAGGGAAAGGAGTTATGGGAGAGGGACAAGGGAGCTACAGAGGAAAAGGGAGGAAGGGAGGAAGATAGTGAAAGGGATGGAAAGGGAGAGTAAGGAAGAATAGAAGAGAGAAAAGAGGGAGAGGTAAGGGAGAGAGAAGAAGAGAAGGGAAAAGAAGATTAGGAAGATGGATGAGAAAAAAAAAATACTGGTACTGTTCTTCCTCCTCCTCCTCCTCCTCCTTTTAATCCTCCTCCTTCATATTCATCAGGAAAATTATTATTCTACAACAAGACTCATGTTTGTAGACTAAGAGTAGACACACGCCGACGCACGCACACACACACGCAACCACGCACACACAGACGCCGCCACACGCACACACACACGCACACACACACGCACACGAGAGAATGAATTAAAAAGGGAAAAGAAAAGAGAAAAGAAAAGACCTCCGGGAAAAATAACGAATGAAAAAAAATTAAAATGAATAAAAAAAAAGGAAAATACGAGAAAAAATGAAGAATATAAAGAGAGAGAGAGAGAGAGAGAGAGAGAGAGAGAGAGAGAGAGAGAGAGAGAGAGAGAAACAGCAGCAGACCCATAAAGTTTCATGAGCGCCATCGACTTGTCCTATAAAATAATTCACCGGTTTCTCTAATCTCTCTCTCTCTCTCTCTCTCTGCCAGTTAAGGAGGATAAGCTGTCATGTTTCCTGTTTTTTTCTTCTTTTTTTACTGTCGTTTGATGAAGGCGGTGAAGGAAGAGGGGGAGGAGGAGGAGGAGGAAGAAGAAGGAAAGGAGAAAAACATGGAAAAGCAGGACACAGAAAGCCATTTGGTATAGTAATTCAAGGTCCTTACAATATTATGGACCGAACACTGCACTGCATATTCCAAGCGAGGTCTCACCAACGAACTACTTATACAGAGAAAACATGAGTCCCGGCGTCTTACCCTCGACGTTCCTATTGTATTAACATAAGCAAAGTGGCATTAGCATTAGTATTAGCATAAGCATAATATTATATCTCTTTTACAGGCAGACCTTCTTAACAGCGCTTTGTGTGTTTCATGTCCCTGCTGATGGTGACCCCAAGATCCGATTCCGCCTGTACGACCTGCAGAGGCTTCCCACGCTTTTTGTATGTCTGTCTGTGTGTGTATGTATGTATGTGTGTGTGTATGTATGTATGGGGACCCTTTCTGGACCGTACAAGTGCATACATGACCTTAAACTTGTCAAGGGTGAACAAATTTGGAGGAGGAGGAGGAGGAGGACGGAGGAATAGAGTGGTGGATGAGAGAGAGAGAGAGAGAGAGAGAGAGAGAGAGAGAGAGAGAGAGAGAGAGAGAGAGAGAGAGAGAGAGAGAGAGAGAGAGAGAGAGAGAGAGAGAGAGAGAGAGAGAGAGAGAGAGAGTCACACACCCTCAAACAAAGCACTCGGAGACAGAGGGCGAAAAAAAGGGGAAATAAGAGGAGGAAGAAGAGAAGAGGAGGAGAAGAGGAGGAGGAGGAGGAGGATTAACAAAAGCAAGATCCGCCTCCCCCTTTCCTTTCTCCCCATCCTCCTCTCTTTCCTCCCCTCCTTGCCCTCCCTCTCCCCTTAACTTCAGCTCACAAGGGGAAAAAAAGGGAAATTATCAGGAGAGAAGATTTACAGCGACAGATGAGACAAGACTCCCCTCATTACCCTCCCCCCTTCCCCCCTTTCACCACCACCTCACCACCATTCTTCAACACCACCACCACCACCACCACCACTATCACCTCCATACCTCCCACCCACCCACCTCTCCATTCCCACGCTTCATTATCACCACCATCATCACCATTCCTTGATTACCACCACCACCATCACCATCACCACCACCACCACTACTACTACTACTACTACTACTACTACTACCACCACCGCCACCATCTTCATTCAACCTTCCCCACCTACTCTCCTCTTCTTCCTTCTCCTCCTCCTCCTTCTCTTAATATACAAAAAGAAAAAAAATAACCTAACTAAGATCACTAATACTTAAAATAGTGACGAAAAGTTAAGAACTGCGTAGTATATAACGAGAGAGAGAGAGAGAGAGAGAGAGAGAGAGAGAGAGAGAGAGAGAGAGAGAGAGAGAGAGAGAGAGAGAGAGAGAGAGAGAGAGAGAGAGATGGTTATTTTC
>NC_066551.1:2325000-2342500 GCF_024679095.1 Eriocheir sinensis | reverse complement strand
ACAGGAAGAACAGGTAATGAGAGAACAGGTAAGATAAAAGAATAGTAAATTGAGGAATAGAAAATGGTAGATTGAAATAAAGAGGAAAGATATGAAGGGAAGAGAGGGGGAGAAATGGAGATGAGAGAAGAGGAATAAAGAAGAGAAAATGAAAGAAGAGTAATAGAGAGAAGGGAAGGGAAAGGTGAGAGAAATGGAGAGGAGATAAGAGGAAAGAGATGACAAAGAGAGGTATTAAGGAGAATGAAAAAGTAGATGTGGAATGATGTGGAAGAAGAAGAATGGAAAGAAAAGTATACTAAAAAAAAGAAGAAAAAAAAGAAAAGGAAAAACAAGAAAAATGTGGGAAAAAGGAAAAAAAAGGAGAAAAATAAGAATAAAAAGAGAAAAGAAAGATAAAAAGGAAAAATGGCGTTGAAAAAAAGTACGAAAATAGAAAAATACGTGAGAGAGAGAGAGAGAGAGAGAGAGAGAGAGAGAGAGAGAGAGAGAGAGAGAGAGAGAGAGAGAGAGAGAGAGAGAGAGAGAGAGAGAGAGAGAGAGAGAGAGAGAGAGAAATCTGAACCATAAGGAGTCATAACACTTGGGTGGCCTGTACTTGAGTCCTCCCTCCCCCCCCCCTTTTCCTCCATCCCTCCCAATCTTTCCTCCATCCCTCCCTCCTCTTATTTCCTCCGACTCACAGTACATCTCTCTCTCTCTCTCTCTCTCTCTCTCTCTCACTCTCTCTCTCAATCTTTTTCATCTTTTTCTTTTTTTCTTCTTTTTTTGTCGTATTACGGAGAAGAGAGAGTTGCTTCCTGTCCGTTCTGAGGAGGAGGAGGAGGAGGAGGAAGAGGAGGAGGAGGAGGAGGAGGTGAGTCATGAAGGCCGCTACTGAAAACATTATCAGTGTAACAACGAAGCTCTCTGATAACCTCCTCCTCCTCCTCCTCCTTCTCCTCCTCCTCCTCTTCCTGCTTCCGTCCTCGCCCTTCTTCTTCTCCTCCTCCTCCACCTCCTCCTCGTCCTTGGCCCTTTCTCCTCACCCTCTCTTCAGTACTTTCATCATTCCCCTTATTTGTACTTTTTTCTTCCTCCTCCTCCTCCTCCTTCCCTATCCTTCTTCCTCCTCCTCCTTCTCCATCAAGACTCTTCCTTCTCCTCCTTCTCCAACACCTACTTCACCTCTTCCTCCTCCTCCTCCTCCTCCTCTTCCTCCTCCTCCTCCTCCTCCTCCTCCTCCTCCTCCTCTTCCTCTTACGTCAGCAATCCCAAATTTTCCTTCCCCCTTTTTTTCCTCTTCCTTTTCTTCCTCTTCCAACATCTCCTTCTTTGCTTCCTCCTCCTCCTCTTCCACTAGCACCTCTTACTCTGTCTTCTCCTCCTCTTTCCTCCAACCAACACGTCCTCCTCCTCCTCCTCCTCCTCCTCTTTCATCACCCCTACAATGCAAATAATTAATCTTTTTAATGGCGGCGAATTCCACTTAACCAATCAACAGGATGCATCTCTCTCTCTCTCTCTCTCTCTCTCTCTCTCTCTCTCTCTCTCTCTCTCTCTCTCTCTCTCTCTAACTCTAACACTCTCTAACTCTAACTCTCTTCCCTCCCCCTCTCTCTCTCTCTCATTCTTCCCCCATATAAGAAGGACCAAACCTAACCTCATTCTAGCGTCTAACAGCAAAAGACACTCACAGCGGGAAGGGGAAAGAGGAATGTACAGGTCGGGCAGGATTTCTCGGTGGCTTGATTGGGCGACCACGAAACAGGTAGCGAGAGAAGGGTAGGAATCTGTGTTGGTAACTATGCAGGAGAGATTTGGTAAGGCAGGTGAAGTTAAGTGGGTAGAGATAGGTGGAGGAGGTGGAGGTGGTGGATTGGTGGTGGAGGAGAGAGAAAAGAGAAGAGAAAGAAAGGAAGTATTAATGGAGAAGGAAAAGGGAGGTGGAAAAGTGGAAAAAGAGAAGGAAGAAATGGAGTATCGATGGAGAAGAAAGAGAAGGAATAGGCGGAGACAGAATAGGTAAAAAAGGAATATTGATGGAGAAAGAGATGGAGGGAAAAAGAAAAGCGGAAAAAGAGGAGGAAGAAAGGGAAGAGGTTACGAGAGAAAAGAGAAAGAGGAGGAAGAAAAGGAGTACTGATGGAGAAAGGGGAGAAGAAAGAAAGGACAAACAGAAAAAGAGGAGGAAGAAAGGAGATGATGGAGGAGGAGGAAGAAAGAAAAAACAGAGAAAAGGGAGATAGAGAAGGAGGAGGAGGATAATAACACAAAGAAAGATGTTAGTGAAGATTTAAATAAGATAGAGAAATGAGATGAAAAATGAAAGAAAGAAAGAGTAGATGAAAATTAAGATAAGATGCAGAACAGGTTAAAAAAAAGTGTTATGTTAAAGAGAAGATTAACACGAACAGCTAATAAGGAAAAGGAAGATGTATTAGTGATTATGTTAAATGAGATAGAGAAAAAGAGATGAAAAATGAAAGAAAGAAAGAGTAGATGAAAATTAAGATGAGACGCAGAACAGGTTAAAAAAAAAAGTGTTATGTTAAAGAGAAGATTAACACGAACCGCTGAAAAGGAAAAGGAAGATGTATTAGTGAGTACGTAGATGAGATAGAGAAACGGAAAGAGAAATAAACATGAGTGAAAGTTATGCTCATGAAAATTAATGTGATCCGGAAAGACAGGTACAGGTTAATTGGGGTGATGCTGCGAAATTGGATGATCACGTACAGGTATTAAATGAAAAGACCCTGTTTGGGGACTATGTAGATGAGACAGAGAAATGGAAATGCAAATGAAGAGGAAAGGAAGAGGGAGGGAGAAGAGGCGGAAGGAAGGGAGGGGAATGAGAAAGAGAAACAGGAATGAGGGAGATAGGATAGATAGGAAGCAAATAAAAAAAAATGAGATAGAGAAATGAAGAATGCAAATGAACAGGAAAGAGGAAAGAGGAAGAGGGAGGGAGGGAGACGAGGGGGAAGGAAGGGAAGGGAGTGGGAAAGAGGAACAAGTGAGAACGATAGGATAGATAGGAAGGAGAAGGAGAAGGAGATAAAGGAGAGGGAGGAAGTAAGCAAATAAAAATAGGATAGAGAAATGGAGAATGTAAATGAAAAGGAAAGGAAGAGGGAGGGAGGGAGACGAGGGGGAAGGAAGGGAGGGGAGTGGGAAAGAGAAACAGAAGTGAGGGAGATAGGATAGGAAGGAAGGAGAAGGAGGAGGAAATAAAGAAATAAAAAAAAGAGAGATGAAAAGGAGGATGGATGATAATGGAGAAGAAGGAAGAGGGAAAGGAATATTGATGGAGAAAGAGATGGAGGGAGAAAGAAAAGTGGAGAAAGAGGAGGAAGAACGGGAAGAGGTTAAGAGAGAAAAGGGAGAAAGAGGAGGGAGAAAAGAAGTACTGATGGAGAACGAGGAAAAGAGAGAAAGACAAGGATAAAAAGAGGAGGAAGAGAGGAGATGATGGAGGAGGAGGAGGAGGAGAGAAAAACATAGAAAGATGAGAAAGAGAAGGAGGAGGAGCAGAAAGGAAAGTTGGGTTAGTGTAGATAAAGAAAAAATGATAAAATATAAAAAAATAGAAAATACAGAGAAAAAAATACAGAAAAAGATTCAAACAAACAGATGACGTGTATTGATCTTAAGAAATGAAATAGACATAGATGGAAATATATAGAAAATTGAAATAGAATGAAGATAGAAAAGACAGCGTGTGAAGTTTAGCGGAGAGAATTTATCAATATAGAAGGTAAGGAAAAATCACAGGTAAGCCAAGTTGAGGTAGGGGTAAAAAGGGAAAATCTATATAAAGTTTAGGGTAAATTCAGGTAAATAAATTGATAAAGGTAAGATAAGGGATATGAAGGTAAATTAAGGTAAGGGAAAGGGTAGGTAATCGGTGGCAAATTGAGATATGGGTAAAAGATAAAAAATAATAATAAAGTTTAGGGTAAATTTAGGAGGGGAAAAATGATAAGGGAAGAGAAGGCAAGGAGTGTGAAGGTTTATTAAGGTAAGAAGAATACCCAAAGAGAGTGTAGGGTAAGTTAAGGTAAGGTAGGTAAGGACGAAGACCGGAAGTACAGAGCGAGGTAAAAAGTTTAGTGCAAAGAGAAAATTAAGCAAGGTAGGTAAGGGAAGGTAAGGCTGATTAAGGTAAAATTAGGCAAACTGTAAGGTAGGTTTTAACGACGAGTGGAAATAGAGGTAAAAAAAAAAAAAAAAAAAGTGTTCAGCGCGCATGGAGAAAATTGAGAGATAAGAAAGGCAAGGTAAGGGAAGGGCAGGTAAGATTAGGGTAAGATATGGGGAAGGTAATGTATGGTAAGTTGAGGTAAGGATGACCATTATCAGCTTACTGGGCTACCTGAGAGGGGGGGGGGGAGGGGAATGGGGGAGGAGGGGGGGGAGGAAGGAAGGAGGGGAGGATGGTCAAGGTAAGGAAAGGTAAGGAGGGCCAGAAGGGCAGACGATTAGGTGAGATAAAGATGATGGAGGTAAAGGAAAATGGAGGGAAATAATAAAGGTAAGACATGGAAGAAAAGGAAAGTATTAAGGTAGAAAGAGGAAATGGAAGGTAAGAGAAAAAGAGGTAAATGGGGAAAGAAAGAAGAAAGTAGAAGAAAAGAAAGAAGAAAAAGGAGATAGAAATGAAGAATTAGATGAGGAGAGAAAGAGAAAATAGAAAGGAAGAAAGAGGAAATGGAAGGTAAGAAAAAGAGGTAAATGGGGAAAGAAAGAAAAAAAGAAAGGTAGAAAGAGGGTAAAGTAGGGTAAGGTAAGGTAAGGTACGGTAAGGTAAGGTAAGGTAAGGTAAGGTAAGGTACGGTAAGGTAAGGTAAGGTAAGGTAAGGTAAGGTAAGGTAAGGTAAGGTAAGGTAAGATAAGGTAAGGTAAGGTAAGGTAAGGTAAGGTAAGGTAAGGTAAGGCACGGTAAGGTAAGGTAAGGTAAGGTAAGGTAAGGTAAGGTAAGGTAAGGTAAGGTAAGGTAAGGTAAGGTAAGGTAAGGTAAGGTAAGGTAAGGTAAGGTAAGGTAAGGTAAGGTAAGGTAAGGTAAGGTAAGGTAAGGTAAGGTAAGGTAAGTTCCGTAATATAAGGTAAGGTAAAGCAAAGTAAGATAAGTTAAGGTAAGGTAAGATAAAATAAGGTGATGTAAGTTAAGGAAGAGGAAGAGGAAAAATAAATAAATAAAACTAAAAAGAAATATGCAAAATCTAGAGAGAGAAGGAGAGCATGAATGGAGAGAAGAAAAGGAAAAGAAACGTACCCAATAAAGAAGAGGAGGAAGGAGGCGATAAATCATAAAAAAACAAGAAAAAATAATAAATGGGAGGAGGAGGAGGAGGAGGAGGACACTTTCAGACCAGGTGGCTTAATAGGTGTGGGAAGGTGTGTGTGTGTGTGTGTGTGTGTGTGTGTGTGTGTGTGTGTGTGTGTGTGTGTGTGTGTGTGTGTGTGTGTGTGTGTGTGTGCAGGTGGGGGAGGGGGGAACAGGTGTGGTAATGAAAGGGTTAAGGGCAGGTAAGCGACTCCTCCTCCTCCTCCTCTTCCTCCTATTCACGTCACACTCCCTTAATCACTGTCCTGCTCGCTTTTTTTTTTTTTTAGTGTGTGTGTGTGTGTGTGTGTGTGTGTGTGTGTGTGTATTTATGAATCTTCCAATCAGTGAGGACAAAAGGAAGACGGTGACAGAGGATTAGAGGAGGAGGAGGAGGAGGAGGAGGAGGAAGACCACTCAAGGGGAACCAAATAAGGAACAAAATGACGTGTAAATAAAAAAAATGTCACCGCTGAGAGAGAGAGAGAGAGAGAGAGAGAGAGAGAGAGAGAGAGAGAGAGAGAGAGAGAGAGAGAGAGAGAGAGAGAGAGAGAGAGAGAGAGAGAGAGAGAGAGAGAGAGAGAGAGAGAGAAATGAAACTGTGAATTCCCCCAAAAAACAAGCATTAACATCAAGGGGAAGAAATATATAAGAGGGAAGAAAATACTTTAATTAAGAGGAAGAACAATAAAGGGAAGAAAATATGGGGAAAAATTTTAAGGGGAAGAAAATTTAAGGGGAAGAAATTAAGGGGAAGAAAAATAACGGGGAGAAAAATATGAGAGGAAAATATGGGGAAGAAAATGAGGAAAAACTTTAAGGGGAAGAAAAATATAAGAAGAAAACAATAAGGGAAAGAAAAATAGAAAAGGTCAATAAAAAAGAGGAAGAAAACATTAAAGAAAACCAACAACGAAAACAAACAAGCAAACAAACAAAAAAGTAAAAAAAGAAAAAGAAAACAAGAAAATAGAAGAGGTCAATTAAAAGAGGGAAAAAACACTGAAAATCAATTGAAAACGAAACCCCCATCAAAAAGAACAAAAAAGAAGACAAATAACAAAACAAAAAAGAAAACAAAACAGGACCAACAAATCATCTCCCCCCCAAAAAAAGAAAAAAAAAAAAAAACATTCCCAGGTGAGTCAAGTGATCCAGGTAACCAAGGGCGGCGGCGGGCAGGTGTTAGTGGGCCGGTCACATCACCTGTCCCGCTCAGGTGCTCAGGTGGGTGGCCTTGTTCCGCTCCGCTGCCTGGCCGACGGGGACGTGAGTGAAGGGAAGGACAGGTAAGGGATGGAGGAAAGGGAGGAAGGAAGAGGGAAGGGAGAGGGAAAGAGAAATAGGAGCAAGGGCGACAGGATAGGTAGAAATGAGAAGGAGAGGGAGGGAGGTGGGAGAGAGAAAGGAAGGGACGAGTGAGGAAGAAAATTAAAGAATGTGAAGTTGGGTTTAAAGATGAACAGGAAGGAGAGGAGGAAGGGAGGAAGGATGAAGGGCAGATAAAGCAGAGGGAGGAAAAGTAAAGGAGAGGGAGGGAGGTGGGAGAGAGGAAGGGAGGGACAAAATTAAGAAATGTAAAGTTGGGTTAAAGATGAACAGGGAAGGAGATGAGGAAGGGAGGAGGGATGAAGGATGAGAAAGGACAATGTGAAAGGGAGGAACTAAAAGGGAGAAAATGAAGGGGAAAGGGCAAGGAGGCAAGAGGAAAGAGCAAAGGGAAGGGAAGGGCAGTTCAGGGAAGGCCGGACCCAAGTAGTGTTGAGATGGTGAATGAAGGGACAGGAAAATGAGGGGAAGAGAAGGAAAGGGGAAGGATGGGAACGGATGGGGGACAAAGAAGGAAGTGATGAAAGTTTAGAATAGCAGAAAAAAAGGGAGAAAATATGCAAAGGAAATGGTGAAACAGAGGATTGAGGAAGACAGGAACAAATAAATAGGGGAGGGAAAGAAGGAAGGCACTTGGGAAACAGGTTCTGAGAAAGGGAAGGGAGGAAGGGAAGAGCGAAGGAGTGGCTGGGATAAGGAAAGGAGGAGGAGAAAGAGAGAAAGAGGAAAGGAAGCAGAAAAGAGAAATAGAGGAAAAAAATGGTACCATGCTCTGAGAAAGGGAAGGGGGGAAGGAGAGAACGAAGGAGTGGCAGGGATAAGGAAGTGAGGAGGAGAAAGAGAGAAAGAGGAAAGGAAGCATAAAAGAGAAATAGAGGAAAAAAATGGCAACATGATCTGAGAAAGGGAAGGGAGGAAGGAAAGAGCGAAGGAGTGGCTGGGATAAGGAAGTGAGGAGGAGAAAGAGAGAAAGAGGAAAGGAAGCAGAATAGAAAAATAAAGGAGAAAAAATTGATATAAGGTGTCTGTCTGTCTGTCTGTCAGTCTCAATATCTATCTATCTATCTATCTATCTATCACTCTATCTATCTATCCATCCATCTATGTATCTATCTACCTCAAACACATCCCTTTACTTAAACCATTACAGAGGGGAAGAAGAGGAAGGCTTGGATAAAGAAGGAAAGAAAGAGAGAAAAAGAAAGAATCTGAGGAAAGAAAGTATATGAAAAGATAGGCACAGTATCTTTTCATGCCTTTCTTTATTTCCTTTTATTTTTTTTTGCTTTCTTTCTTTCTGTACAGTACATCGTTTTCTCTTTAATTTCTCTCCTTTTTTGTTCATTCTTCTTATGCCCTTCTTACTTTCTTTATTTCCTTCTTTTCTTTTCTTTTTCTTTCTTTCCGTCTGTCTGTCCGTCTGTCTCAAACTCCCTCTCTCTCTCTCTCACACACACAATTACTACACCCATTACCCCTTCGTCTCCACGCCACCAGAGGGCCAAACGGACACCCACAACACCAGGGCCACCGCGGAGTTATCACGCGCCCATTACCATAAACTCCCCCTCGCTATGCGCCGCGCGTCAACCAGGGGCGGCGGGCGGCGAAGAGGTCTCCCCTTAAGATCTAGAGGCCCTCCCCGCCACCCTGTGTTTACCGGCAATTGGAAGTGCTTGTGTCTAAATGGGTTTTCTGGAACACCCAAACACACCCACCCACTAGCATTGCACCTGGGTTGGTTGTTGGTTTGGTTAGTGGTGTTTTTTTGTTGTTGTTTGTTAATGTTTGTTTTGTTGTTTTATTGCTGTTTTTCTTGTTTTGTCATTTTATTTCCGTATTTCTGTTTTTTCTTTTCGTTTTTTCTTTTTAATGTTTTTTGTTGTCTTCGTTTCTCTCTTCTTTCTTTTTCTTCGTTTCTTCTTGATCTCATTTTCCTTCTCTCTCTTCTCTTTCCTTTTCTTCTTATTTTTTTCTATCGCTCCATTTCTCCATATTTTCTCCTCCTCTACTTGTTCAGATCTGCTTTCTTTCTTTCTTCCTCTTTCTTCTTTTTGTTCAGATCTTCATTTTTCTCTCCATTTCTCCCTTTTCCCTCTTCTTTTTTTGCTCTTTTTCAAAGTCATCTGTTTTGTGTCTTTTCCACGTCTGTCAAAATCGTACTCACACGCAATTGTACCCAGACACGCACACACGAAACACACACACACACACGCACACAGTCACGAACACACACACAGACCCCCCCCCCCCCCCATACCTTCAACTCCACCACCACCACCACCACCTCCTCCTCATTACACACCTGTCTTTAAGTGCCCCCCCTCTTCCCCAATCCCTCCCTCCCTACACCTGTCCTCCCTCACACACCTGGTCGTCCCCCCCAAACAAGGTGAGCACGACCCCCACTTAGCGGCGATCACACAACCTGGCAATTAGCATGGCAGCGCTCACACACCTGCGGATTAGCATATACAGGTAACGATAGAGCACCTGCCTCATTAACATACTTACAGGTGAGGTGAGGTAAGGGGAAGGTAAGGTGAGGTTAGGTAGTGTTTGTAATTAGTTAGAATGTATAATGTTGTTGTTGTTGTTGTTGTTGTTATTTTTCATTTTGTTGTTAGTCTTTCTTTCCTTCTCAATTTCTTTCTTTCTTGCTTTTCTTTCTTTCTTCCCTTCCTCTCTTCCTTCCTTCTTTCTTTCTTTCCCTCACTACTCTGCTGTTGTTGTTGTTATTATTATCATTATTATTATTGTTCTCATTTTTTTCTTCCTTTTTTTCCTTTTTTTTTTTCTTTTTCAAGCTTTTTTCTTTCTATTCTTTCTGACTGTCTATTCCCTTTTCTTTCTTCCTTTCTTTTTTTTCCTTTCCATCTATCTATTATTCTCTCATTCGTTTCTTTCTTACTTTCTTTTTGTTTATTGCTCTCTTGCTCCCTCTCCCTCTCCCTCTCTCTCTCTCTCTCCCCAGGTCGTGACGCCGGTCCTCACGAGTTACCGTCATCGTCTGTTTGTCGGGGTGACTTGGAGACGCCTAAGAACCCATACACGTCATCCTCTTCAGGGGAATCTAAACTATAAAGAAGAATTAAAAGCTCTTCTTCCTTTCTTTTCGTTCTTTCGTTTTCTCCTTTCTTTCTTCCTTCCGTTCTTACTTTCCTCGCTCTCTCTTTGTATTTCATGGTTTTTTTTACCCTTTCGGTGAAAATAGAGAAAAAAGTTTGTATATTTTATTATTTTCTTTTCCCGGGAAGTTTCAATATACGAGGAAAATATGATCTTTCTATTCTTTCTTCACTCTCTATACTTTCTTATAATTTCAATTCTTTCACTGGGCTATGGAGGAAAATAACTTCGATTTTTCTCTATTCACGGGAAGTTAAATTATGAGGGAAAATATAATGCTCTCTCTCTCTCTCTCTCTCTCTCTCTCTCTCTGCTCTTAATTATGAACAGCTGAAAATAACCGATAAACTTAAATTTAAATGAGAATAAATATTGTATACAAACTCCCTTTACAGAGATAGATAGAAGGGAACCCCATAGAATCATAAAGGACAGATAATGACAGAACCATAGAATAAGCCCATAGAAGGAGAAAGGTTGATAAAGAAGGGTAGGTAGAGAGGGGCAGCTGGACACCTCTCCGTCTCCGTCTAATCACTTAATGAGAGACTTTACTAATGGGGCGGTTTGGGCGATGGGCGAGGGTGGCAGATAAGGAGGGAGATAAGGGTATGGATGAGGTATAATGGGAGGAGGAGGAGGAGGAGGAGGATAGGTGGTATGTTAGAGGGTCTTATATAGGAAGATGAAGGTGAACAGGAGAAGAAGAAGGAGAAAAAAGGAGGAGGAAGAGGGAAGGACAGACCGTGGAGATGATGGCAGTAATTAGGAAGGAGGAAGATGATAATGAGGAAGAGGAGGAGAGAAGGAAGGAGGAGGAAGAGGAGGACAGAAAGAAGGATGACAAGGAGAAAAATGACGAAGGAAAATAAAGATGAAGATGTAAAACTGAAGAGGAACAATGATAGGAAGGAAAGGGGAAAGAAAAGGAAGGGGTGATGGGAAGGGAAGGGAAAGAGAGAAATGAAGGGAAGATAAAGAGAATGGAGTGATAAGAAGATAAAGGAGGTGGTGATGGGGGAGTAAAGAAGGGAAGGGGAGGGGGTGATGGGAAGGGAAAGAAGGGGAGGGAGATAATGGGAAGGAAAAGAAGAGAAGGGTGATGGGAAGATAAAAAAAGAGAAGGGAGTGATGGGAAGATGAAGAAGACGAGATGATGATGGGGAAAATAAGGAAGGGGAGGGGAGGGGGTGATGGAGGGGGGGAGTGGGGAAGGGAAGGGGGAAGAGTGTTTGTGATGGGGGTGAAGGGGTGGTCACGAAAATGCTAGTAATTGTATGGGAAGGGACGGGGAATGGTGGGGAAGAGTGACTGACTGCCAAACGGACATTCCCCACTCTTCCCCTCCCCCTTCCTCCTCCTCCTCCTCCCCTTCTCCCCCCTCCTCCTCCTACTCCTCCCCTTCTCCCTTCCTTCTCTTACTCCTCCCCTTCCCCCTTTCCCCCTCCTCCTCCTCCTCCCCTTCCCCCTTCCTTCCCCTTCCTCCTCCTCCCCTTCCCCCCCTCCTCCCCCATTCACCTCCCATCACCTCGCCTGTCTGAGAGCACAAGAACATTATCTAAACCTTTATCCTCCTCCTCCTCCTCCTCCTCCTCCTCTTCTTCCTCTCAATTCCACCTCTCAACTACACTCGCTATATATCCCCAGGGTCTTTCCTTTGCTGCTCTGCTGCTCTGAGGATCTCTGCTTGCTGCTGCTTTGCTGCTTCATATTACAAGGTTGCTAAGTGCTAAGTTGCTGACCTGCTTTACTCTGTCCTATTCTACATTTACTACTACTTATCCTCATGCCCTCCCCACACTTCCCTACACCTTCCTAACTACCTGTGGCTCACCCCCAACCCCTTCAAACTATATTAACATAATTCTTAGATTTACTACACATAATTTTTCCTTTATTTCCTTATTAGTGTACTAAAGTCTATCCTTTTTTTCAGGCTGATTTTCTTTCATTGCGCCCTTCCGTACATTCCCCGATTGCTTCGGTCCCCAGCTCCCTGCCGCTGCGTCCCTAGGGGCACTTTGGGCATCCTCCCTACTTGGCCGCCTAAGTCCTTAGAAGTCTAAAAGGTACCTCAGATCCCATAGACGGAGGGAGTAAATCTCTCCCCACCTGACCTACTGTACAAATCGGTCCTCACACAGAGTTAAGGGTATGAAAACATATCAAAGATAATGGCTTAAATGTAAGCTTCATCACTACACAAAAGCCCCCTTTAACAAGGACAATATACAATATTTGATAAGGATGCTTCATATGTGATTTTGGTAAAATGGAAAAGAGAAGACAGAGGGGCGGAGTCATGTAGAACAAGGTGCCTTACCAAAGAAGACCTTGCCTTACCACTCTCACAACTGCTTCCCTTCCATCTTCTTCTTCTTCTTCCTTCCTCCTCTCTCTCTCCCGCTCCTTCCTCTTCTTCTTCCTCTTACTCCGATCTTCTTTTCCCTCTCCTTCATCTCCTCCTGTCCTCCTCCACCGTCCAGGGTCCAGACGAAACCATAGAGGTCAAGGTGGTCTTCTTCTCTTTCTTCCTCTTCTTCTTCTTCTTCTTCTTCTTCTTTCTTTCTTCTTTCTTCTTCTTCTCTTCTCTTCTTCTTCCCTTCTTCATCTACCGCTTCCCACTGTGTGCCCATTCCCACCTTCTGCCCCCCACGTCCTCCTCCTCCCCTCCTCCTCCCCTCCCCTCTCCTCGTCCCATCCTCCCCTCCCTCTCCTCCTCCCTCCTCTCTTCCCCTCTCCCTCTCTCTTCTTCCTCTTCTTCTTCTTCTTCTTCTTCTTCTTCTTCTTCTTCTTCTTCTTCTTCTTCTTCCCGCCCTTCCGCCTCATCTGCCTCCCCCATCTCCTCCTCCCCCCCTCGTCCTCCTCCTCCTCTGCCTCCTCCCTTCTTCATCCTTTTTTTTCTCATCTTCTTTCCTCTTCCCTCTCCTTCCTCCCTCCTCCTCCTCCTCCTCCTCCTCCCTCCTCCTCCTCCTCCTCCTCCTCCTCCCCCTCCCCCCTCCCCCTCTCTTCTTCCTCCTCCTCCTCCTCCTCCTCCTCCTCCTCCCTCTCCTCATCATCATCATCCATCATCATCATCTCTTCTTCTTCTTCTCCCCCCTTCTTCTTCTTCTTCCTTCTCCTTCACCTCGTC
The DNA here is from genome assembly GCF_024679095.1 of Eriocheir sinensis. Taxonomy (NCBI): domain Eukaryota; kingdom Metazoa; phylum Arthropoda; class Malacostraca; order Decapoda; family Varunidae; genus Eriocheir; species Eriocheir sinensis. Next base: position 2,329,601 of record NC_066551.1, on the reverse strand, counting down.
CTCCTCTTCTTCCTCCTCCTCCTTCCACCCTTCCTTCCTTCCCCCGCCCTAGGCTACGAAGCACCCTCTTGCACCCTCCTCCTCCTCCTCTTCCTCCTCCTCCAAAAAGGCAAACATTATCTTCTCCCCTGCATATCTTGTACCCGCGGAGACGAATACGTACTCATGGAAGAGGAGGAGGAGGAGGAGGAGGAGGAGGCAGTGGGAACGAAGTAAAGGTTGACCCTCGCGAGAAGACTCCATTCTGACTTTACGACTCCCTCCTCCTCCTCCTCCTCCTCCTCCTCCTCCTCCTTGTCTAGCCTGGGAATGTTGTGGAGTGTGTGTGTGTGTGTGTGTGTGTGTGTGTGTGTGTGTGTGTGTGTGTGTGTGCTTTCCTTCCTTTCCATTTCTTTTCTCTAACTTTTCTTTTCCCACCCACCCACCCACACACACACACCTGCCTCTCCCTCACCTGGCCGAACACACCTGAGAACCGACCCTAATTACACCTGCCCTTTAGTTTTATCAAGGTGGGAACAGCGAGACACTTTGAGACCTGAGTTTGATGTGTTTTTCTTTCTTAATTTGTATCTCTTTTATTTTATTTTAGGAGTGGTAATTAACAGGTATTTTATTATCTATTTTATTGTCCACTGTCTATCTTGTTTACCTTTGTCTGTCTGTCTCTTATTTTCTTATATATGTTCACTTTTTCTGTCTATTGTCTTTCCTGTATAACTACTGGTCGATCTATCTATCTATCTATCTATCTTTCTGTCTCTCTGTTTCACTTTCTTGTATATGTTCACTTTTTCTATCTATTGTCTTTCCCATATAGCTACTGGTCTATCTATCTGTCTGTTTGTCTGTCTGTCTCTTTTACTTATATACGAATAACCTTTTTTCTGTCGATCTTCTTTCCTATATAACTACTGGTATGTATATCTGTCTCTGTCTGTCTATCTACTTATATACACTGTTTTCTGTCTATCTTCCTTCCTAACTACTGGCCGGTCTGTTTATCTGTTTATCTATCCATCTTCTTTACCAATACTGTCACGTGATCTATCTTTGCTCCCTCAGTACGAAAAGCCAAAAGAAGGAGATTTTTTCAGCCCATTATAATCGCGAGAGCCAGGGTCAAGGAGGAGGAGGAGGAGGAGGAGGAGGGGACTGGCGGTGTTACAGAGCTTAGGTGTTCAGGCCCTCACGTCGATTACCACGGTTGTTTGATGGCGTATAGTGGATTAAAAGAGAAAGGGAAGGGAGGGGGAGGAGGTTGAGATGGGACAGCGTATAGAAGGAATGGAATACGTGACTGAAATACAACTAACTTTCTTTTTGTTCTTGTTCTTGTTTGTTTTTGTTCTTGGTGTGAGTGAACAGGGAAATTACATGAAGTGAGAACGTTAGAAAAATAATTATCCATGAAAAAAGATAAATTAAGTGAAATATATGAAAAAAATAGAGAATGGGATATGGACATTCAAACAATATCTCCGCCCGATAAATATAAATATGTAGATAAATCCATAAATAAATAAATCCTACATAGAAAATGGGATATTACACATAACTCATTGCTTAAGTAGAGTTTACAAGAAAGAACGGGAGGATGGGGAGAGAAGGAGGGGATGAGAAGGCAGGGAGAGAAAAGGGAGGATAAGGGGGATGATGGCTGGAGGGTGACGACGGGGAAAAGGTATGGGGGGGTAGATGAGGGGGGGGGGAAGTCAGGATAAGGATGGAAAAGGGAAGGGGGGGAGGGGGCGTATGATGTATAGGCCTCCATACATTAAACATTGTATACACTAGGCGGGGCGTTACAGGACAGGAAGAGGAGGAATGGGAAGAGGAGGGCTGGGAAGAGAGAAAGGAAAGAGGGAGAGCATTGGCAAGTGGGGTGAGGAAGGGGGGATAAGGAAGGGGGAAGGGAAGTAAGAACAGGACAGAGGCAGGGGAGCAGGGGAGAGAAAAGGGTAGGAGAAAGGAAGCAGGGGAGAGGAGAGGGGAGTAAATAGGAAAGGTAAATGAAGGTGAGACGAAAAGAAGGGAGAAAGGATAAGGGAGAGAAGGGGAAAGAGGTAAGGGAGTAAAAGGGAGGTGGGGTGGATGAGTACTTGAGGGAGCATGCAAATCTCTCCCCTAAATTTTTTCTTCCCCATCTATATTTTTTTCATTCTCTACTTCCTAATTATCTTTTTTATCCTCCTTTAATTTATTTTCATCCTTTCTTAATATATTTTTACCTATCTTTCTTCTCCATGGGTTTTCTTTTTTTCCTGTCTTTATTTCTTATGTTTATTTTTTTTTTCATCCCCTATTTCCTTCCTAATTATCTTTTTTACCCTCTTTTAATTTCTTTTAATTCTTTCTCAATATATTTTCAACTATCTTTCTTCTTCTCCGTGGCTTTCCTTTGTCTCCTGTCTCTTTATTTCTTATGTCTGTCTTCTGTCTACCTGTTATTTTTTTTCTCTCTCCTTCTATTCTGTCTCTCTGGTATTTCTTATTGTTCCATCTACGTATATTTGCTTTGTCTCTTGTCTTTGTTCATTATCGTCATCATTGTCTTTTTTCCTCTTTCTCACACCTTTCTTGGATGCTTCCGTTTGCACACCTGAGCCTCGGTTTAGCACAGGTATGCGATTAAGCCATTAGGAGAGAGGTGTGGAGGCGGGGTAATTAAGACCAGGTACACGATAAAATCTCTCTCTCTCTACCTCCCCCTCCTCCTCTTTCTTTCTTTATGCCTATGTCTCTCTCCTCTGTCCTCTCTCTCCCTCTCTCTCTCTCTCTGCTCTTCTCTTTCCTTCCCTTTCGTTTCCTCTTCTTTCTTTTTCTCTCCTTTCCTTTATTCCCTTCTCTACCCTACCCAATCCTACCCTAACCTAACCTAACCTAACCTATCCCAACCCAACCCACCCGAACCTAACCTAAGCTAACCTAACCTCTACTTTTCTCTACTCTTCTCTTCTCTTCTCTCTCTCTCTCTCTCTCTCTCTCTCTCTCTCTCTCTCTCTCTCTCTCTCTCTCTCTCTCTCTCTCTCTCATTAACAGGTATGAGATAAGGTAAGGTAAGGCCGCGGGATGGCTCGACAGGTAACACAATTAAAGGTCCCTTATCCCCACCTTACCTTGATAACCTGATAACCCGGAGGAGGAGGAGGAGGAGGAAGAGGAGGAGGAGGAGGAGGAGGAGGAGGAGGAGGTTGAGAATAAATAAAAAAGAACAGGAATAACAAAAGAAATGAAAAATAAAGAGGATAAAAGAGGAGGATGAGCAAAGAGGAAGAGGAGGAGGAGGAGGAGGAGGAGGAGGAGAAGAAAAAGAGGGAGAAAGGACAAGGGTAGGAGTGAGGAAGAAGTGAGAGAGAAGAGACAGAGTGGAAGAGATTAAGGAGGAAGAAGAAGAAGAAGAAGAAGAAGAAGAAGAGGAGGAGGAGGAGGAGGAGGAAGAAGACATAGGCCCAATAGAAAGAGGAGGAGGAGGAGGAGGAAAGGCAACTCAACTCAATAATACAAAAACACCCTTCTTCTCCTCCTCCTCCTCCTCCTCTTCCTCCTCCCTCCCTTCCCTTCCCTTCCCTTCCCTTCGGCAGATTACGTTTCCCTTCATCACGAGGCGTTAATGGGCGCATGGCTGAAGTCTAGAGGGAGTTGTTATCTTAATGGGCGAAGGGAGGTGAAGGGATGGGCTGTTCTTGTTGATGTGGTTTATGTGGTAGTGAATGGGGGGAGGGGGGGAGGGTGGTGGTGGTGGTGATGGGGGAGTGATGTTGAGGGGGGGAGGGGGTTGTGGTGGTGGGGGGGGGGAGTGGTGTTGAGGGGGGGAGGGGGTGGTGAATTAGCTCTCTCTATCTTTCTTTCTTTTATCCTTTCTTTCTCTCTCTCTCTCTACCTCTCTCTTCCACTTACTTGATTTTCATTTCTTTCTTTTTTTCTCTCTTTAATTCTTTCTTTCTTTCTCTCTACCTATCTCTCTCTTCCACTTCCTTTCTTTTTCTTTCTCTCTCTCTTTCATTTCTTTTGTTTCTTTCTTGCTCTCTATCTCTCAGTGTCTCTTTTTCTCTACTTTCTCTTTCTCTTCACATATATATCTCAATTTATTTTCGTCTTTTCCTCAATTTTTCTTCTTTTTCTTCTTTTCTTCAACCGCCTTCTTTCTTTTCCTCCCCCATTTCTCTCATTTTTTATAACATTTTCTTGTGTTTTCTTTATTTTTCTTCATTTTCTTCTATCTTCACTGTCTCCCTTTCTTCCTCCTTCTATTTCTTTCTTCTTTTATCCAATTTTCTTCCGACACACATTTATATATTTCTCCATTTCTTTCTCTATTTCTTTATCTCTCTCTAATTCGTTCTTTTCCAGTTCCATTTCTTTCTTTTTTATCACATTTTCTTCCATCACACAATAATTTCTCTATTTTCTTCTTTCCTTCTATCTCATCCATTACCTTCTATCCTCTCTCTCTTCTATTATCTTCTGCCTCTTGACCTCCTAAGCAAATAATAGAGTGGCTGAGGGCTATCTTTACTTTCACGGGACCCCAGTTCGAATCCAGGTCACGAAACAACAGAGAGACAGACAGGCGGCATATGGTCCAATCGGTGTCCCAT